>NW_022279785.1:400000-408699 GCF_009193385.2 Nasonia vitripennis
TCTCTCAGCACGAGAGGCATGTCCATCCAGAGGTACGAAACGATAAGCGCGCGGCAGAGGCCAATAAGCCAAAGGGCAAGAGTGGCCGTAGGCCTTCTATATGGTCCGACGAAGACTTGCTGCTTATCCGGGAATTAGAGAGCGAATACCATGGAGCTCGAAATATCAATGAAAGAATAGCTGAACATTTCCCGGATAGAACAGGCAGACAGGTGTCGGACGCCCGGAGGCGTAAGGACTATGCCGCGCTCCGAGGGAGAGGAGGCCCGCAAGGCCCAGCAGAAGGAGTCGAGGCCATCGAAGAGGTAGACGAAGGCGAAATCCCTGAAGGGGAAGAGCTGGTCGCCACCGATGCGCCCGCGCTGGAAAGCAGTTCTCAGCAAGATCGAGAGTGCAGCCCGGCAGTGGGATCCGATGAACAAATCGAGGACAGCAGTGACGACGACGAATTCAGCGACGCATTAGGAGAAATATCACTCCCAGAACCTCTCTCGTTTGAACGCACAACAATCTCACCACCTCCTCGAGATGACTGGAAAGGCCCAATGAGGTGGGAGATTTGCAATGCGAGCGAAGAAGCCGGAAGTTACGCAAACTGGGTGACTGGACTGCAGGAGCTAGTCAGGAACAATGCGCTGAGTGAAATAGGACTAGACTCCCTGTATGACCAGCTCATCCAGATTATGCGGCACCCTTCCGATGACAACGAACAGGATCGCCTTCAATTGAACGCTAGAGGCCCCCCACGAAGGGGCCACCGCAAGAACCGACGGCGCCGTCGTCTCACGGCAGCTGATCGAAAGCGGTTTGCCTTTGCCAGGTGCCAAGATCTTTGGAACAACAACCCAAAGAAGCTAGCCGAGTTAGTGATTGCCAATGACCTGTCCATTCTCCAAAGGCGCCAAGCGCCAGGTAGAACGGAGACACAGACTCTGTACAACGAGCTGTGGGGGAGGGTCGGACCTAATATCGAAGCGCCAAGGCGCACCGAAGACCCGATACCCGTATCGAGGATCTTCACTCCGATCACTCCCCAAGAGATAATGGGCAGAATCAGGCGAATTAAAAACGACTCGGCAGCGGGTCCTGACGGGGTAACGAAGGACGACCTGAGAGGAAGAGGAGTCAGCATAGCCCTCTCCAAGCTGTTCAACTCGATCCTGCTAGCGGGTTACTACCCAAAGGCATGGAGAGAGAACAGAACAACCCTTCTGCCGAAGCCAGAAAAAGATCCTACTGACGTTAAGAACTGGCGGCCCATTACCATCAGCTCAATGGTTAGTCGAGTCTACTCAGGCTTGCTTGACCAGCGAGTGAGGGCCGTCATTAAGCAGTGTGATCGGCAGAAAGGATTCACGGAGGAAAATGGCTGTTTCAGCAACATACAGTTGTTGGATGACGCCGTATCGAACGCAAAGAAAGCGGGCGGTGTCATTACTATCTTGGATGTTTCGAAAGCATTCGACACTGTCCCGCATGCCGTGATCCAAGGGTGCTTGGAGAAAAAAGGAATCCCCGAAACCGTGGCCGCCTATATCTCGAGCATGTATCGCGACTGCTCCACTGCAATCCGAACGAGGAGCGGGACGTAAAGATTGGAATGAAGAGAGGAGTCAAGCAGGGGATCCCCTGTCACCTCTCATTTTCAATCTGGTTCTCGAACCTCTATTAGAACGATTGCAAGAGACAAGTGGAGTGGAAATCGAAGGCATGAATCTCTCGTGCGCGGCTTTCGCAGACGACATAGTATGTTTTGCGAATACAGCCCCCGAGGCGGGAAGGCAGCTACGGATGGTGGCGGATTATCTGGGCCGACTCGATATGAGTCTTTCAGTGTCAAAGTATATAGCTGTAGAGTATGTCCCCCACAGGAAGACCTGGTACACTAAAAACCCAGGCCTCGAGGTGAACGGTAATGCCGTTCCGAGCATCTCACCTAGTGAGACGTTCAAGTACCTCGGGGCAAAGGTCTCTCCCTGGAAGGGGCTGCTCAAAGGCTTTGAATCTGACGCGTTCAGGGAAGTCATATCCCGCGTCCAAAGACTGCCGTTGAAGCCCATGCAAAAGGTGGACCTTCTACAGATGTATATCTTTCCGAGGTACACCTATGGGCTGATAACATCGCCTCCGGCGAAGGCAGTCTTAAAGACAATCGACCGGATCATAAGAACGAAAATCAAGGAGATCCTCCACCTGCCAGAATCGGTAAGTAGCAGTTTCTCTACACGCCGAGGAAGCAGGGTGGATTGGGGCTCCTTGAAGTGGAGAAGATGGTGCTGATAGCCGCTCTTCGGAACGGCTTGAGAGCCCGTCAATCCCACGATCCGGTCACACGCGCGGCCATGAACTCGAACGCAGCCGACGATCGGCTAAAATCTTACGCCGATGCTCTAAGACTACACTGGCCACTAACAACCAAGGAGCTAGATACTTATAAGTATCAGCTTCGCCTGAGCTATGCCCAGAAATGGGCTGAGCAAAAATGGCAAGGCCAGGGGGTCGAGGAGTTCGCACAAGATCCCGTCGGCAACTCATGGCTGCAGCGCTATGATCTTCTGCCCGCGTCAAGGTACATCGATGCTATCAAGCTACGAACAAACACGTACCCGACGCGAGCACTAATGAAGATCATAGATGGACTTGTTGATATCTCTTGCCGAAAGTGCCAAGGCAGTAGCGAGACCCTTGGTCATATACTTGGCAGATGCCGGTATACTAAGGATAAGCGAATAAGCCGGCACAATGAAATCAAAGACCTCCTCAAGGCTCGCCTAGCCAAAAACAATCAGGTTATGGACGAGCCGCAGATAACGGTCCGAGGCCAGAGGTTTAAACCCGATCTCGTCGTGAAAACGAATGAGGGAAGGGTGCACGTAATCGACGTAACTGTCCGCTACGAGCACAGAACCTATCTGGATGAGGGCCGTACTGAGAAAATTGGCAAATATCGCCAAATTCTCAGCACGCTTCGGCGAGATCTGCACTCGAACGCCGAGGAGGTCATTCCAATTGTAATCGGGTCGAGAGGTGCAATTCCAAGGGAAACGCGGAAAGCCCTCTCGAAACTCGGAATTGGCAAGAGTGATTGGCTTACGATCTCACTAATAGCGCTGCGTAGCTCGCTAGAGATCGTCAACGCCTTCATGGATGACTGACCTGAACAAAACGTGTTGTCTTGTCTTGTCTAAAACTATTTATTCGAAATAAGGGGAGGCTAACTGCCTGCAAGTTGAACGCGAAAGTTAACCATCCCACCTAAAGCCCAAAAGTGATCGGGGAATGAATCCGCGGGTGACCCCAGAGTTGGGTAAACCCTTGAAACGTTAGAGAAGCGGAAGAGAGTCCCGCCACCGAGCATCGAGTGCTGCGGCGCCCGAATGAAACCGATCGCGGATGGTGCAAGTCGTAGGACGGGGCATGACCTAAGCCTCTGTCACGGCGGCGAAGCCAGGAATCACCATGCAAAGGTGTGAACTGGGGCGGATACCTCCACGGGTTTCCCTGGGCATCGCGCGAGCGATGGCCAAAGTCCGCTTTCTTAGCTACAAAACAAAAATGGTATGAGACTTCTTAACACTAATTTTCCGAGCCTAGCAGGCTCCCTTGACAACGCTTATGAATCTGGAAAAGGACACAAGTGGAAAAAGCGCTGATGGTGGACAAAAGTCAGTTGAGACTTGATATCAATTGTTTGACTAAGAATTTTATTATCGTTGACTTTAAATATTTTATTATTGACTGTTAATATACTGACTTGGGACCAAGTCATCTCTGTTACCCGGTACCGGTTCCTGTCATCAAACCGGAAAGTCCGTCCCACGTAATGTGGTAGACGCAGGAGAGCCAAAATGCCTCGTCATCTAATTAGTGACGCGCATGAATGGATTAACGAGATTCCCACTGTCCCTATCTACCCCCCCTCACGATCACTGGTTTGCGAAGCGAATTCCTGTTCCGCTAAAGTGATCCAAACCCAGGAAGTGGTGGATGATGTGGTGCTTCGGCTAGCCGACCCCACTCTCAGGAACCGATCCGCGAAAGCAGAAAGGAGACCCTGAGAAGTGTGGGAACGCAAACTGGAGTGCCTGATCGGAAGCCCACCGGGCGTGACGACCCCGGGTTCCTAGTCCCAAGCGATGAGCGCCGTCGCTTGGCCCGTAATCCTGCACCGTCTTCAACAACCTCGCAGGGCGTGGCGTTGGTACGTTGGCGGTGTGGGGAGCAGAGGCTTGGCTAACCGCCCGGCCGCGAGGTGGGGTCCTCTATAAAACCCCCCCAATCCTACGCTCAGGTGGGTGGCTATGGGATGAATGGCTCCTGGGTGAGGAGTCCCAAGCCCACCAACCCCGTTGGCTGTGGCGGCTGACGGGATGTACTTGCCTTACCGGGGTAGGGCCGTATCCCCGGTGGACCGCCTGTTTCGTGCCGAGAATTGAACGCTCACCGTACGGCTTCGGCTAATATGGTGGCGGTACGAACAAGATGACAGACAATTAAAAACAGCCTCGGAATACGAAACGCAAAAGGGGGAGAATCGGCGATTGAAGGATCAGGGAATGAGAGGGAGAGGAAGGATAGGAAAAACGAAGCGCCTGAGAGCAAACGTGAGACTCCTCCTGATGTTCGCTCTCGATCTGCTCTATGTGGGTCCTCTAGTGCATCAATGGGAGCTCTTCGAGCGCTGCTTCAGGAGGGGAAAGTAAGGAGTAAGATGGGGAAGCATGGCAGCATGTTCCCTTTGGAAGAACTTGCGAAGCAAGACGAAGAGGGGATGCAAAACGCAGGCGGGAAATGAAAAGCGGTTAAAAGCGGACATAGGTCGAATGATGGACGCATGGACGTAGCAACGGTAAAGGCAGAATCAGAGAAAATGGATCTAGGTGAGTTGAATTAGGTAAAAGAAGGATTGACAAGACAGCGGAGGTGAAGATGGGGATGAGGGAAGTGAGAGTAGGAAGTATCTGAAATTATCACAAGAGAAAGAGAGGAATAGAACAGCGAAGAGAAAGGGAGGAGATGGGAAAGCAAGGAAACGAGAGAAAGAGAAGGCACTCTTGCTAAATGAAAATGAGGATGATGATGATGATGATAATGGCGAGGACTCTTTAGAGGATGACAGGAATTAAGAAGTGAGCCTGGAGAAGGAACTGGCGAATATCCGAGCGGTCCTCCGTATGCTCGTCATTGGCAGCAAAGGCTGACGAAGGGAGAGGCTAGCAGATATTCGCCAGGATTGAACGATATGAAAACGTAATTGTACGCATGAGTGTAGAGAATGAGAGGTTGGAAAGTACGATGAAGTTGCAGGAGGAAATGTTTAATAAAAAATTGGCAGCTATGGATGAACGAATGAATAGTATGGAGGATATGATGAAGCAAGTTTTGGACAAAATGGTTAAAAAAATAACTGAAGGTATGGCGAAGAGCATAGAAGCGAAGGTGGATGTGATGTGTGAGAAAGTGGCCGGGAGGATGAATGTCGAGTTGAGCGAAATGAAGGGTATACAACAGGTTCTGCAAAATCAACTGCAGTTCCCGGTAAGAGCTATGCACTTATTGTTAAAGGAGCGAATGAGAAACAGAAATGAGGTACAAAAAAGAATGTTTGAAAGTTTGAGTGATGAAACTGGAGTGAAAATTGATAGAGTGCGTATGCTAAGGAAGGAGGAGTGGTGGTAGAGGCGGCGACGGAGGAGATCGGAGGCGACTGGCCGGTCCCCTGGCGATGCCGGCTTGCGTGCGGATGCACCAAAACGGTTTGACCCAGGGTGATCGTTTACGATCTCCCTCATCGGTGACCGATGCCAACCTACTTGAGGAGCTAGCCCGTAAAAACCTAGATGGTTTAGCGAGGACAGAAGTTGTGAAAGAAAGGTGAAAATTGTGAGGAGGGAAAGAGGGGAAATGACGCAAGAGTGGAAACGTGATTGGTGGAGCTGCCGAATGAATGGAAGGAAAAATTGTTAAGAATGGAAGATTGTATGTTGGATGGATGTCATATAAAGTAAGAGTGTATGAGAAGTGTTGAGGTGTCATGGATGTATGTTATTTGACCATAGAGTGAATGATTGTAAGAATGGGAAAGTGTGTTACCGATGTGGTGTGGTGGACATCAGGCCCGGGAGTGTCGGAGCCCCGAGGTCTGCGTCAACTGCAAGCGCAGGGGTAGACCTGCGGACACTCAGCCTTCTGGTCTGAGTGTCCTGAGTTTGTGTGGCGGCTGAATGTATTGAGAAACGTGTAAATGGCTAGTACAAATGTAGATAATAATGATGCGATGTAAGTGTGTGTCCGTTGTAAATGTTATACAGTATAATTGCCAGAAATCGAGTGGGTGATGTATGATTTGGTGAATGGTTGCTCCGGGAGGGGATCCAATTGGGTCTCCTCCAGGAGCCGTATGTTCGGAGCGATCGTGTGTGTGGTTTGCCCTCATGGACGCGTCTGTTTAAAAGTGTATATTAATTGGTATGGATGCGAATGCCACATCCGGCTTATGGCATAGCAAGGCCATGGTCGGGCGTGGAATAGTCTGAAAAGAGGTGAGATATTGGAAGAGTGGGTGAGAATGCGAGAGTGGATGTCTTGAATGTGCCCTCCCAGGACTTCACATTTAGTGGAGCCCGAGGAGAGGTGACATCGATGTCACTCTCCTCAAGGGAGGGCAGTATGAATGTGACTGGATGATAAAAGCGAATGGGGAATCTCCGACCACACCCGATTCTTATTAGAATACGGGCGTTGGTTGGGGAGACAGAAATGATGACAATGTGTGTAAAAGATGGAATGCAAGGAAGTGTAACTGGGCGTGTATGGGGGAATGGTCCTGTCATCCGCGGAGGACTGCGGAATTGAAATTTCCGTAGTCTCTCTGTGGAGGATAGGATAAGCATGTTGTATGAATGGATGGAGCGAGCGAACGATGAATGCATGATTAGGCTGAAAAAGGAATGATAAGGAAGGATTAGTATGGTGGAATGAGGAAAGTAGCGAAGAAAAGAAGAGATACCAGAAGGAGAAAAGAAGAGAGGGCGCGAATGTAAGAGAAAATGGATAGAGTGGAAGACAAGTGTGAGTGAGTATAAAGAAATGATGAATGAGCAAAGAGAAAAATTGGAGGGAGTTTGTAGGAAACAAGAGTAGGGATGACGTGTGGAAGGTGATTAGTGTGTGCATGGGTAAAAGTAAGAATGAATCTCTGAGTGCTTTGAAAGTTGGCGATGGATGGACGAAAGACTGGAGTGAAAGTGTGAACGTATTATTGAATGAATTCTTCCCTCCTGATGACGGGATACCCGTCGAGGGAGGGGAGTGAATGAAAGGCTTGTGGATGAGTTTGATGAAAATGAATTTAGTATGAATGAGTTTATGGATGCGGTGAGGTTGATGAGTGTAAGAAAGGCGCCAGGTATGGGTGGTATTACGAATGAGATGATTAGATGTATGTGTAGAGTGATTCCTGAATACGTGAAATGTGTATTTGATGGTTGTTTGAGTGAGGGCCTCTTTCCACAACAGTGGAAGGAGGCCAAAGTGGTTGTGTTGTTGAAAGGGTCAGGAAAGGATAGGACCGAGCCCAGGTCATACAGACCTACAAGTCTGTTAAGTGGCCTGGGTAAGGTACTGGAGAGGATGCTAGTGGCGAGAATGATGGTGCGTATGTATGGGAAGTGGAATGAATGTCAGTTTGGATTCGTCAAGAATAAATGTACGGAGGATGCATGGGAACGAGTGAAAGAGTGTGTATCAGTGAGTGAATCTAAATATGTTGCAGGAGTATTCGTAGATTTTAAAGGTGCGTTTTGACTATTTGTTGTGGCGTGTGATCTTGGAGAAGCTGGTTGTGTATGGGTGTACGGAAGCGGAAATGAAGGTATGGAGAAATTATTTTTAGGAATAGGAAGGTGTGTATGTGCAATGGAATGAATGTTATTTGGAAGAATGTAAGCAGAGGTTGTCCACAGGGGTCGATCTCAGGACCACCCCTGTGGAACTTGTGTATGAATGAGGTGCTAAATGAGTTAGAAGGAATGAATTTAAAAGTAGTTGCGTATGCGGATGATTTGTTGGTGCTGATCGAAGGGAATGTAAGGGCTATGATTGAGAGTAGAATGAGTGAAGCGATGAGTGTAGTGTACGAATGGGGAAGTAGGTCTGGTGTGGAAGTGTCCGAGAAGAAAACGGTTTGTATGATGCTTAAAGGTGGATTGAACATGAGTCAGAGAGTAGTACGTGTGAGTGTAGATGAACGAGAGGTAGGAGTGTTGAGATTTGTGAATGACGTGAAGTATCTGGGTGTAAATATGAGTGTGGGTATGAATTTTCAGGTGCATATAGATAGATTGAGAGAACGTGTGTGGAAAGAGATAGCATGATGAGAAGAGTAATGAGGAAAGACTGGGGAATGAAAAAAGAGGGCTGTGAAAATGTATGTAACTGGAATAATTGTGCCGATTGTTATGTATGGAGCGAGTGTGTGGAGTGGTGAATTGCGGAAAAAGAAAGTGCGTGAAAGAATTAAATAGATGTCAGAGGTGTGTGTTGTATGCGAGTGTGAGAGTGTGTAAAACGGTCTCCACGGAGGCGATGCAAGTGATGCGGGGTCGCTTCCGTGGGACTGGAATGCCTAAAACAGAGTGCCTGCTACAAAGTACGTAAGGGTTTGAGTATGAGTGAGAATGATTAGTCACGAATGATGA
>NW_022279786.1:0-135048 GCF_009193385.2 Nasonia vitripennis
GAAGCGAGTATAAATCAAAATCAAAGCGCTTAAACCTAGCTACCCCATGCTCCCGAGTTCAGTAATTTATTTAATCAACACCTCGGCACATCGAGGAAGGCGAACGAAGCGAGTATAAATCAAAAACCAAAGTGCTTAAACCCAGCTACCCATGCTCCACGAGTTCAGTAATTTATTTAATCAACACCTCGGCACATCGAAAGAAGGCGAGAGAAGCGAGTATAAATCAAAAATCAAAGTGCTTAAACCTAGCTACCCCATGCTCCCCGAGTTCAGTAATTTATTTAATCAACACCTCGGCACATCGGAGGAGGCGAACGAAGCGAGTATAAATCAAAACCAAAGTGCTTAAACCCAGCTACCCCATGCTCCACGAGTTCAGTAATTTATTTAATCAACACCTCGGCACATCGGAGGCAGCCGAACGAAGCGAGTATAAATCAAAAACCAAAGTGCTTAAACCCAGCTACCCCATGCTCCACGAGTTCAGTAATTTATTTAATCAACACCTCGGCACATCGAAAGAAGGCGAGAGAAGCGAGTATAAATCAAAAATCAAAGTGCTTAAACCCAGCTACCCCCATTCTCCCACCGAGTTCAGAAATTTATTTAATCAACACCTCGGCACATCGGAGAGAAGGCGAAGAAGCGAGTATAAATCAAAACCAAAGTGCTTAAACCCAGCTACCCCATTCTCCCCGAGTTCAGTAATTTATTTAATCAACACCTCGCACATCGAGGCAGCCGAACGAAGCGAGTATAAATCAAAACCAAAGTGCTTAAACCCAGCTACCCCATGCTCCACGAGTTCAGTAATTTATTTAATCAACACCTCGGCACATCGGAGGAAGGCGAAGAAGCGAGTATAAATCAAAATCCAAAGCGCTTAAACCTAGCTACCCCATTCTCCCCGAGTTCAGTAATTTATTTAATCAACACCTCGCACATCGGAGGCAGGCGAACGAAGCGAGTATAAATCAAAAACCAAAGTGCTTAAACCCAGCTACCCCATGCTCCACGAGTTCAGTAATTTATTTAATCAACACCTCGGCACATCGGAGGAAGGCGAACGAAGCGAGTATAAATCAAAAACCAAAGTGCTTAAACCCAGCTACCCCATCTCCCCGAGTTCAGTAATTTATTTAATCAACACCTCGGCACATCGGAGGAAGGCGAACGAAGCGAGTATAAATCAAAACAAAGTGCTTAAACCTCAGCTACCCCATTCTCCCGAGTTCAAATCAAACACCTCGCACATCGGAGGAAGGCGAACGAAGCGAGTATAAATCAAAAACCAAAGTGCTTAAACCCAGCTACCCCATGCTCCCGAGTTCAGTAATTTATTTAATCAACACCTCGGCACATCGGAGGAAGCGAACGAAGCAGTATAAATCAAAAACAAAGTGCTTAAACCTAGCTACCCCATTCTCCCCGAGTTCAGTAATTTATTTAATCAACACCTCGGCACATCGGAGGCAGGCGAACGAAGCGAGTATAAATCAAAAACCAAAGTGCTTAAACCCAGCTACCCCATGCTCCCCGAGTTCAGTAATTTATTTAATCAACACCTCGGCACATCGGAGGAAGGCGAACGAAGCGAGTATAATCAAAAACCAAAGTGCTTAAACCTAGCTACCCCATTCTCCCCGAGTTCAGTAATTTATTTAATCAACACCTCGGCACATCGGAGGAAGGCGAACGAAGCGAGTATAAATCAAAACCAAAGTGCTTAAACCCAGCTACCCCATTCTCCCGAGTTCAGTAATTTATTTAATCAACACCTCGCACATCGGAGGCAGGCGAACGAAGCGAGTATAAATCAAAAACAAAGTGCTTAAACCCAGCTACCCATGCTCCCGAGTTCATAATTTATTTAATCAACACCTCGGCACATCGGAGGAAGGCGAACGAAGCGAGTATAAATCAAAACAAAGTGCTTAAACCTAGCTACCCCATTCTCCCCGAGTTCAGTAATTTATTTAATCAACACCTCGCACATCGGAGGCAGCGAACGAAGCGAGTATAAATCAAAAACCAAAGTGCTTAAACCCAGCTACCCCATGCTCCACGAGTTCAGTAATTTATTTAATCAACACCTCGGCACATCGAAAGAAGGCGAGAGAAGCGAGTATAAATCAAAATCAAAGCGCTTAAACCTAGCTACCCCATTCTCCCCGAGTTCAATAATTTATTTAATCAACACCTCGGGCACATCGGAGGCAGCCGAACGAAGCGAGTATAAATCAAAAACCAAAGTGCTTAAACCCAGCTACCCCATGCTCCACGAGTTCAGTAATTTATTTAATCAACACCTCGGCACATCGAAGAAGGCGAAGAAGCGAGTATAAATCAAAAACCAAAGTGCTTAAACCCAGCTACCCCATGCTCCCCGAGTTCAGTAATTTATTTAATCAACACCTCGGCACATCGGAGGAAGGCGAACGAAGCAGTATAAATCAAAAACCAAAGTGCTTAAACCCAGCTACCCCATGCTCCCGAGTTCAGTAATTTATTTAATCAACACCTCGGCACATCGGAGGCAGGCGAACGAAGCGAGTATAAATCAAAACCAAAGTGCTTAAACCCAGCTACCCCATTCTCCCCGAGTTCAGTAATTATTTAATCAACACCTCGCACATCGGAGGAAGGCGAACGAAGCGAGTATAAATCAAAACCAAAGTGCTTAACCCAGCTACCCCATGCTCCACGAGTTCAGTAATTTATTTAATCAACACCTCGGCACATCGAAGGAAGGCGAAGAAGCGAGTATAAATCAAAATCAAAGTGCTTAAACCTAGCTACCCCATTCTCCCCGAGTTCAGTAATTTATTTAATCAACACCTCGGCACATCGGAGGAAGGCGAACGAAGCGAGTATAAATCAAAAACCAAAGTGCTTAAACCTAGCTACCCCATGCTCCCCGAGTTCAGTAATTTATTTAATCAACACCTCAGCACATCGGAGGCAGCGAACGAAGCGAGTATAAATCAAAAACCAAAGTGCTTAAACCCAGCTACCCCATGCTCCCGAGTTCAGTAATTTATTTAATCAACACCTCGGCACATCGGAGAAGGCGAACGAAGCGAGTATAAATCAAAATCAAAGTGCTTAAACCTAGCTACCCCATGCTCCCCGAGTTCAGTAATTTATTTAATCAACACCTCGCACATCGGAGGCAGGCGAACGAAGCGAGTATAAATCAAAAACCAAAGTGCTTAAACCCAGCTACCCCATGCTCCCGAGTTCAGTAATTTATTTAATCAACACCTCGGCACATCGGAGGAAGGCGAACGAAGCGAGTATAAATCAAAACAAAGTGCTTAAACCCAGCTACCCCATGCTCCCCGAGTTCAGTAATTTATTTAATCAACACCTCGCACATCGGAGGAAGGCGAACGAAGCGAGTATAAATCAAAAACAAAGTGCTTAAACCAGCTACCCCATCTCCCCGAGTTCAGTAATTTATTTAATCAACACCTCGGCACATCGGAGGAAGGCGAACGAAGCGAGTATAAATCAAAAACCAAAGTGCTTAAACCCAGCTACCCCATGCTCCCCGAGTTCAGTAATTTATTTAATCAACACCTCGGCACATCGGAGGAAGGCGAACGAAGCGAGTATAAATCAAAAACCAAAGTGCTTAAACCCAGCTACCCCATGCTCCCCGAGTTCAGTAATTTATTTAATCAACACCTCGGCACATCGGAGAGGCGAAGAAGCGAGTATAAATCAAAACAAAGTGCTTAAACCCAGCTACCCCATTCTCCCCGAGTTCAGTAATTTATTTAATCAACACCTCGGCACATCGGAGGCAGGCGAACGAAGCGAGTATAAATCAAAAACCAAAGTGCTTAAACCCAGCTACCCCATGCTCCCCGAGTTCAGTAATTTATTTAATCAACACCTCGGCACATCGGAGAAGGCGAAGAAGCGAGTATAAATCAAAAACCAAAGTGCTTAAACCCAGCTACCCCATTCTCCCCGAGTTCAGTAATTTATTTAATCAACACCTCGGCACATCGGAGGAAGGCGAACGAAGCGAGTATAAATCAAAAACCAAAGTGCTTAAACCCAGCTACCCCATTCTCCCCGAGTTCATAATTAATCAACACCTCGCACATCGGAGGAAGGCGAACGAAGCGAGTATAAATCAAAAACCAAAGTGCTTAAACCCAGCTACCCCATGCTCCACGAGTTCAGTAATTTATTTAATCAACACCTCGGCACATCGGAGGAAGGCGAAGAAGCGAGTATAAATCAAAAACAAAGTGCTTAAACCTAGCTACCCCATTCTCCCCGAGTTCAGTAATTTATTTAATCAACACCTCGCACATCGGAGGCAGGCGAACGAAGCGAGTATAAATCAAAACCAAAGTGCTTAAACCCAGCTACCCCATGCTCCACGAGTTCAGTAATTTATTTAATCAACACCTCGGCACATCGGAGGAAGGCGAACGAAGCGAGTATAAATCAAAACAAAGCGCTTAAACTAGCTACCCCATTCTCCCCGAGTTCAGTAATTTATTTAATCAACACCTCGGCACATCGGAGGAAGGCGAACGAAGCGAGTATAAATCAAAAACCAAAGTGCTTAAACCCAGCTACCCCATTCTCCCCGAGTTCAGTAATTTATTTAATCAACACCTCGGCACATCGGAGGCAGGCGAACGAAGCGAGTATAAATCAAAAACCAAAGTGCTTAAACCCAGCTACCCCATGCTCCACGAGTTCAGTAATTTATTTAATCAACACCTCGGCACATCGAAAGAAGGCGAGAGAAGCGAGTATAAATCAAAATCAAAGCGCTTAAACCTAGCTACCCCATTCTCCCCGAGTTCAGTAATTTATTTAATCAACACCTCAGCACATCGGAGGCAGGCGAACGAAGCGAGCATAAATCAAAAACCAAAGTGCTTAAACCCAGCTACCCCATGCTCCCCGAGTTCAGTAATTTATTTAATCAACACCTCGGCACATCGGAGGAGGCGAACGAAGCGAGTATAAATCAAAAACCAAAGTGCTTAAACCCAGCTACCCCATGCTCCCCGAGTTCAGTAATTATTTAATCAACACCTCGGCACATCGGAGGAAGGCGAACGAAGCGAGTATAAATCAAAACCAAAGTGCTTAAACCCAGCTACCCCATGCTCCCGAGTTCAGTAATTTATTTAATCAACACCTCGGCACATCGAAGAAGGCGAAGAAGCGAGTATAAATCAAAATCAAAGGCTTAAACCTAGCTACCCCATTCTCCCCGAGTTCAGTAATTTATTTAATCAACACCTCGGCACATCGGAGGAAGGCGAAGAAGCGAGTATAAATAAAACAAAGTGCTTAAACCTAGCTACCCCATTCTCCCGAGTTCAGTAATTTATTTAATCAACACCTCAGCACATCGGAGGCAGCGAACGAAGCGAGTATAAATCAAAAACCAAAGTGCTTAAACCCAGCTACCCCATGCTCCCGAGTTCAGTAATTTATTTAATCAACACCTCGGCACATCGGAGAAGGCGAAGAAGCGAGTATAAATCAAAATCAAAGCGCTTAAACCTAGCTACCCCATGCTCCCCGAGTTCATAATTTATTTAATCAACACCTCGCACATCGGAGGCAGGCGAACGAAGCGAGTATAAATCAAAAACCAAAGTGCTTAAACCCAGCTACCCCATGCTCCCCGAGTTCAGTAATTTATTTAATCAACACCTCGGCACATCGGAGGAAGGCGAAGAAGCGAGTATAAATCAAAAACCAAAGTGCTTAAACCCACTACCCCATGCTCCCCGAGTTCAGTAATTTATTTAATCAACACCTCGGCACATCGGAGGAAGGCGAAGAAGCGAGTATAAATCAAAACAAAGTGCTTAAACCCAGCTACCCCATTCTCCCGAGTTCAGTAATTTATTTAATCAACACCTCGGCACATCGGAGGAGGCGAACGAAGCGAGTATAAATCAAAAACCAAAGTGCTTAAACCCAGCTACCCCATGCTCCCGAGTTCAGTAATTTATTTAATCAACACCTCGGCACATCGGAGGAAGGCGAACGAAGCGAGTATAAATCAAAAACCAAAGTGCTTAAACCCAGCTACCCCATGCTCCACGAGTTCAGTAATTTATTTAATCAACACCTCGGCACATCGAAGAAGGCGAAGAAGCGAGTATAAATCAAAATCAAAGCGCTTAAACCTAGCTACCCCATTCTCCCCGAGTTCAGTAATTTATTTAATCAACACCTCAGCACATCGGAGGCAGGCGAACGAAGCGAGTATAAATCAAAAACCAAAGTGCTTAAACCCAGCTACCCCATGCTCCCCGAGTTCAGTAATTTATTTAATCAACACCTCGGCACATCGGAGGAAGGCGAACGAAGCGAGTATAAATCAAAAACCAAAGTGCTTAAACCCAGCTACCCCATGCTCCCCGAGTTCAGTAATTTATTTAATCAACACCTCGGCACATCGGAGGAAGGCGAACGAAGCGAGTATAAATCAAAAACCAAAGTGCTTAAACCCAGCTACCCCATTCTCCCCGAGTTCAGTAATTTATTTAATCAACACCTCGGCACATCGGAGGAAGGCGAACGAAGCGAGTATAAATCAAAAACCAAAGTGCTTAAACCCAGCTACCCCATGCTCCCGAGTTCAGTAATTTATTTAATCAACACCTCGGCACATCGGAGGAAGGCGAAGAAGCGAGTATAAATCAAAAACAAAGTGCTTAAACCTAGCTACCCCATTCTCCCCGAGTTCAGTAATTTATTTAATCAACACCTCGCACATCGGAGGCAGGCGAACGAAGCGAGTATAAATCAAAAACCAAAGTGCTTAAACCCAGCTACCCCATGCTCCCGAGTTCAGTAATTTATTTAATCAACACCTCGGCACATCGGAGGAAGGCGAACGAAGCGAGTATAAATCAAAAACCAAAGTGCTTAAACCCAGCTACCCCATGCTCCCCGAGTTCAGTAATTTATTTAATCAACACCTCGGCACATCGGAGGAAGGCGAACGAAGCGAGTATAAATCAAAACCAAAGTGCTTAAACCAGCTACCCCATCTCCCCGAGTTCAGTAATTTATTTAATCAACACCTCGGCACATCGGAGGAAGGCGAACGAAGCGAGTATAAATCAAAAACCAAAGTGCTTAAACCCAGCTACCCCATCTCCCCGAGTTCAGTAATTTATTTAATCAACACCTCGCACATCGGAGGAAGGCGAACGAAGCGAGTATAAATCAAAAACCAAAGTGCTTAAACCCAGCTACCCCATGCTCCCCGAGTTCAGTAATTTATTTAATCAACACCTCGGCACATCGGAGAAGGCGAACGAAGCGAGTATAAATCAAAAACCAAAGTGCTTAAACCAGCTACCCCATTCTCCCCGAGTTCAGTAATTTATTTAATCAACACCTCGGCACATCGGAGGAAGGCGAACGAAGCGAGTATAAATCAAAAACCAAAGTGCTTAAACCAGCTACCCCATTCTCCCGAGTTCAGTAATTTATTTAATCAACACCTCGGCACATCGGAGGCAGCGAACGAAGCGAGTATAAATCAAAAACCAAAGTGCTTAAACCCAGCTACCCCATGCTCCACGAGTTCAGTAATTTATTTAATCAACACCTCGGCACATCGGAGGAAGGCGAAGAAGCGAGTATAAATCAAAACCAAAGTGCTTAAACCTAGCTACCCCATTCTCCCCGAGTTCAGTAATTTATTTAATCAACACCTCGGCACATCGGAGGCAGCCGAACGAAGCGAGTATAAATCAAAAACCAAAGTGCTTAAACCCAGCTACCCCATGCTCCCCGAGTTCAGTAATTTATTTAATCAACACCTCGGCACATCGGAGGAAGGCGAACGAAGCGAGTATAAATCAAAAACCAAAGTGCTTAAACCCAGCTACCCCATGCTCCCCGAGTTCAGTAATTTATTTAATCAACACCTCGGCACATCGGAGGAAGGCGAACGAAGCGAGTATAAATCAAAAACCAAAGTGCTTAAACCCAGCTACCCCATGCTCCCCGAGTTCAGTAATTTATTTAATCAACACCTCGGCACATCGGAGGAAGGCGAACGAAGCGAGTATAAATCAAAACCAAAGTGCTTAAACCCAGCTACCCCATTCTCCCCGAGTTCAGTAATTTATTTAATCAACACCTCGGCACATCGGAGGAGGCGAACGAAGCGAGTATAAATCAAAAACCAAAGTGCTTAAACCCAGCTACCCCATGCTCCCCGAGTTCAGTAATTTATTTAATCAACACCTCGGCACATCGGAGGAAGGCGAAGAAGCGAGTATAAATCAAAACCAAAGTGCTTAAACCTAGCTACCCCATTCTCCCCGAGTTCAGTAATTTATTTAATCAACACCTCGCACATCGGAGGCAGGCGAACGAAGCGAGTATAAATCAAAAACCAAAGTGCTTAAACCCAGCTACCCCATGCTCCCCGAGTTCAGTAATTTATTTAATCAACACCTCGGCACATCGGAGGAAGGCGAACGAAGCGAGTATAAATCAAAAACCAAAGTGCTTAAACCCAGCTACCCCATGCTCCCCGAGTTCAGTAATTTATTTAATCAACACCTCGGCACATCGGAGGAAGGCGAACGAAGCGAGTATAAATCAAAAACCAAAGTGCTTAAACCAGCTACCCCATTCTCCCCGAGTTCAGTAATTTATTTAATCAACACCTCGCACATCGGAGGAGGCGAACGAAGCGAGTATAAATCAAAAACCAAAGTGCTTAAACCCAGCTACCCCATGCTCCCCGAGTTCAGTAATTTATTTAATCAACACCTCGGCACATCGGAGGAAGGCGAACGAAGCGAGTATAAATCAAAACAAAGTGCTTAAACCTAGCTACCCCATTCTCCCGAGTTCAGTAATTTATTTAATCAACACCTCAGCACATCGGAGGCAGGCGAACGAAGCGAGTATAAATCAAAAACCAAAGTGCTTAAACCCAGCTACCCCATGCTCCCGAGTTCAGTAATTTATTTAATCAACACCTCGGCACATCGGAGGAAGGCGAACGAAGCGAGTATAAATCAAAACCAAAGTGCTTAAACCCAGCTACCCCATGCTCCCCGAGTTCAGTAATTTATTTAATCAACACCTCGGCACATCGGAGGAAGGCGAACGAAGCGAGTATAAATAAAAACCAAAGTGCTTAAACCTAGCTACCCCATTCTCCCCGAGTTCAGTAATTTATTTAATCAACACCTCGGCACATCGGAGGAGGCGAACGAAGCGAGTATAAATCAAAAACCAAAGTGCTTAAACCCAGCTACCCCATTCTCCCCGAGTTCAGTAATTTATTTAATCAACACCTCGGCACATCGGAGGAAGGCGAACGAAGCGAGTATAAATCAAAAACCAAAGTGCTTAAACCCAGCTACCCCATGCTCCCCGAGTTCAGTAATTTATTTAATCAACACCTCGGCACATCGGAGGAAGGCGAACGAAGCGAGTATAAATCAAAACCAAAGTGCTTAAACCCAGCTACCCCATTCTCCCCGAGTTCAGTAATTTATTTAATCAACACCTCGGCACATCGGAGGAAGGCGAACGAAGCGAGTATAAATCAAAAACCAAAGTGCTTAAACCCAGCTACCCCATGCTCCCCGAGTTCAGTAATTTATTTAATCAACACCTCGGCACATCGGAGGAAGGCGAACGAAGCGAGTATAAATCAAAAACCAAAGTGCTTAAACCCAGCTACCCCATGCTCCCGAGTTCAGTAATTTATTTAATCAACACCTCGGCACATCGGAGGAAGGCGAACGAAGCGAGTATAAATCAAAAACCAAAGTGCTTAAACCCAGCTACCCCATGCTCCCCGAGTTCAGTAATTTATTTAATCAACACCTCGCACATCGGAGGCAGGCGAACGAAGCGAGTATAAATCAAAAACCAAAGTGCTTAAACCCAGCTACCCCATGCTCCCCGAGTTCAGTAATTTATTTAATCAACACCTCGGCACATCGGAGGAGGCGAACGAAGCGAGTATAAATCAAAAACCAAAGTGCTTAAACCCAGCTACCCCATGCTCCCCGAGTTCAGTAATTTATTTAATCAACACCTCGGCACATCGGAGGAAGCCGAACGAAGCGAGTATAAATCAAAAACCAAAGTGCTTAAACCCAGCTACCCCATGCTCCCCGAGTTCAGTAATTTATTTAATCAACACCTCGGCACATCGGAGGAAGGCGAACGAAGCGAGTATAAATCAAAAACCAAAGTGCTTAAACCCAGCTACCCCATGCTCCCCGAGTTCAGTAATTTATTTAATCAACACCTCGGCACATCGGAGGAAGGCGAACGAAGCGAGTATAAATCAAAAACAAAGTGCTTAAACCTAGCTACCCCATTCTCCCCGAGTTCAGTAATTTATTTAATCAACACCTCGGCACATCGGAGGAAGGCGAACGAAGCGAGTATAAATCAAAACCAAAGTGCTTAAACCAGCTACCCCATTCTCCCCGAGTTCAGTAATTTATTTAATCAACACCTCGGCACATCGGAGGAGGCGAACGAAGCGAGTATAAATCAAAAACCAAAGTGCTTAAACCCAGCTACCCCATTCTCCCCGAGTTCAGTAATTTATTTAATCAACACTCGCACATCGGAGGAGGCGAACGAAGCGAGTATAAATCAAAACCAAAGTGCTTAAACCCAGCTACCCCATGCTCCCGAGTTCAGTAATTTATTTAATCAACACCTCGGCACATCGGAGAAGGCGAAGAAGCGAGTATAAATCAAAACAAAGTGCTTAAACCTAGCTACCCCATTCTCCCCGAGTTCAGTAATTTATTTAATCAACACCTCGGCACATCGGAGGCAGGCGAACGAAGCGAGTATAAATCAAAAACCAAAGTGCTTAAACCCAGCTACCCCATGCTCCACGAGTTCAGTAATTTATTTAATCAACACCTCGGCACATCGGAGGAAGGCGAACGAAGCGAGTATAAATCAAAACCAAAGTGCTTAAACCTAGCTACCCCATTCTCCCCGAGTTCAGTAATTTATTTAATCAACACCTCGGCACATCGGAGGAAGGCGAAGAAGCGAGTATAAATCAAAACCAAAGTGCTTAAACCTAGCTACCCCATTCTCCCCGAGTTCAGTAATTTATTTAATCAACACCTCGGCACATCGGAGGCAGGCGAACGAAGCGAGTATAAATCAAAAACCAAAGTGCTTAAACCCAGCTACCCCATCTCCCGAGTTCAGTAATTTATTTAATCAACACCTCGGCACATCGGAGGAAGGCGAACGAAGCGAGTATAAATCAAAACCAAAGTGCTTAAACCAGCTACCCCATGCTCCCCGAGTTCAGTAATTTATTTAATCAACACCTCGGCACATCGGAGGAGGCGAACGAAGCGAGTATAAATCAAAAACCAAAGTGCTTAAACCCAGCTACCCCATCTCCCCGAGTTCAGTAATTTATTTAATCAACACCTCGGCACATCGGAGGAGGCGAACGAAGCGAGTATAAATCAAAAACCAAAGTGCTTAAACCCAGCTACCCCATGCTCCCCGAGTTCAGTAATTTATTTAATCAACACCTCGGCACATCGGAGGCAGGCGAACGAAGCGAGTATAAATCAAAAACCAAAGTGCTTAAACCCAGCTACCCCATGCTCCCCGAGTTCAGTAATTTATTTAATCAACACCTCGGCACATCGGAGGAAGGCGAACGAAGCGAGTATAAATCAAAAACCAAAGTGCTTAAACCTAGCTACCCCATTCTCCCCGAGTTCAGTAATTTATTTAATCAACACCTCGGCACATCGGAGGCAGGCGAACGAAGCGAGTATAAATCAAAAACCAAAGTGCTTAAACCCAGCTACCCCATGCTCCCCGAGTTCAGTAATTTATTTAATCAACACCTCGGCACATCGGAGGAAGGCGAACGAAGCGAGTATAAATCAAAAACCAAAGTGCTTAAACCCAGCTACCCCATGCTCCCCGAGTTCAGTAATTTATTTAATCAACACCTCGGCACATCGGAGGCAGGCGAACGAAGCGAGTATAAATCAAAAACCAAAGTGCTTAAACCCAGCTACCCCATGCTCCCCGAGTTCAGTAATTTATTTAATCAACACCTCGCACATCGGAGGAAGCGAACGAAGCGAGTATAAATCAAAACAAAGTGCTTAAACCAGCTACCCCATCTCCCGAGTTCATATTTAATCAACACCTCGGCACATCGGAGGAAGGCGAACGAAGCGAGTATAAATCAAAACCAAAGTGCTTAAACCCAGCTACCCCATGCTCCCCGAGTTCAGTAATTTATTTAATCAACACCTCGGCACATCGAGAAGGCGAAGAAGCGAGTATAAATCAAAACCAAAGTGCTTAAACCTAGCTACCCCATTCTCCCCGAGTTCAGTAATTTATTTAATCAACACCTCGGCACATCGGAGGAAGGCGAACGAAGCGAGTATAATCAAAAACCAAAGTGCTTAAACCTAGCTACCCCATTCTCCCCGAGTTCAGTAATTTATTTAATCAACACCTCGCACATCGGAGGAAGCCGAACGAAGCGAGTATAAATCAAAAACCAAAGTGCTTAAACCAGCTACCCCATGCTCCCCGAGTTCAGTAATTTATTTAATCAACACCTCGGCACATCGGAGGAAGGCGAACGAAGCGAGTATAAATCAAAAACCAAAGTGCTTAAACCCAGCTACCCCATGCTCCCCGAGTTCAGTAATTTATTTAATCAACACCTCGGCACATCGGAGGAGGCGAACGAAGCGAGTATAAATCAAAAACCAAAGTGCTTAAACCCAGCTACCCCATGCTCCCCGAGTTCAGTAATTTATTTAATCAACACCTCGGCACATCGGAGGAGGCGAACGAAGCGAGTATAAATCAAAAACCAAAGTGCTTAAACCCAGCTACCCCATCTCCCCGAGTTCAGTAATTTATTTAATCAACACCTCGGCACATCGGAGGAAGGCGAACGAAGCGAGTATAAATCAAAAACCAAAGTGCTTAAACCCAGCTACCCCATGCTCCCCGAGTTCAGTAATTTATTTAATCAACACCTCGGCACATCGGAGGAAGGCGAACGAAGCGAGTATAAATCAAAAACCAAAGTGCTTAAACCCAGCTACCCCATGCTCCCCGAGTTCAGTAATTTATTTAATCAACACCTCGGCACATCGGAGGAGGCGAACGAAGCGAGTATAAATCAAAAACCAAAGTGCTTAAACCCAGCTACCCCATGCTCCCCGAGTTCAGTAATTTATTTAATCAACACCTCGGCACATCGGAGGAAGGCGAACGAAGCGAGTATAAATCAAAAACCAAAGTGCTTAAACCCAGCTACCCCATTCTCCCCGAGTTCAGTAATTTATTTAATCAACACCTCGGCACATCGGAGGAAGGCGAACGAAGCGAGTATAAATCAAAAACCAAAGTGCTTAAACCCAGCTACCCCATGCTCCCCGAGTTCAGTAATTTATTTAATCAACACCTCGGCACATCGGAGGAAGGCGAACGAAGCGAGTATAAATCAAAAACCAAAGTGCTTAAACCCAGCTACCCCATGCTCCCCGAGTTCAGTAATTTATTTAATCAACACCTCGGCACATCGGAGAAGGCGAAGAAGCGAGTATAAATCAAAACCAAAGTGCTTAAACCTAGCTACCCCATTCTCCCCGAGTTCAGTAATTTATTTAATCAACACCTCGCACATCGGAGGCAGCCGAACGAAGCGAGTATAAATCAAAAACCAAAGTGCTTAAACCCAGCTACCCCATGCTCCCGAGTTCAGTAATTTATTTAATCAACACCTCGGCACATCGGAGGAAGGCGAAGAAGCGAGTATAAATCAAAAACCAAAGTGCTTAAACCCAGCTACCCCATGCTCCCCGAGTTCAGTAATTTATTTAATCAACACCTCGGCACATCGGAGGCAGGCGAACGAAGCGAGTATAAATCAAAAACCAAAGTGCTTAAACCCAGCTACCCCATTCTCCCCGAGTTCAGTAATTTATTAATCAACACCTCGCACATCGGAGGAAGGCGAACGAAGCGAGTATAAATCAAAAACCAAAGTGCTTAAACCCAGCTACCCCATGCTCCCGAGTTCAGTAATTTATTTAATCAACACCTCGGCACATCGAAGAAGGCGAGAGAAGCGAGTATAAATCAAAATCAAAGGCTTAAACCTAGCTACCCCATTCTCCCCGAGTTCAGTAATTTATTTAATCAACACCTCAGCACATCGGAGGCAGCGAACGAAGCGAGTATAAATCAAAAACCAAAGTGCTTAAACCCAGCTACCCCATGCTCCCGAGTTCAGTAATTTATTTAATCAACACCTCGGCACATCGGAGGAAGGCGAACGAAGCGAGTATAAATAAAAACCAAAGTGCTTAAACCTAGCTACCCCATTCTCCCCGAGTTCAGTAATTTATTTAATCAACACCTCGGCACATCGGAGGAAGGCGAACGAAGCGAGTATAAATCAAAAACCAAAGTGCTTAAACCCAGCTACCCCATCTCCCCGAGTTCAGTAATTTATTTAATCAACACCTCGGCACATCGGAGGCAGGCGAACGAAGCGAGTATAAATCAAAAACCAAAGTGCTTAAACCCAGCTACCCCATGCTCCCGAGTTCAGTAATTTATTTAATCAACACCTCGGCACATCGGAGGAAGGCGAAGAAGCGAGTATAAATCAAAAACAAAGTGCTTAAACCCAGCTACCCCATGCTCCCCGAGTTCAGTAATTTATTTAATCAACACCTCGGCACATCGGAGGAAGGCGAACGAAGCGAGTATAAATCAAAAACCAAAGTGCTTAAACCCAGCTACCCCATTCTCCCCGAGTTCAGTATTTATTTAATCAACACCTCGCACATCGGAGGAAGGCGAACGAAGCGAGTATAAATCAAAAACCAAAGTGCTTAAACCCAGCTACCCCATGCTCCCCGAGTTCAGTAATTTATTTAATCAACACCTCGGCACATCGGAGGAGCCGAACGAAGCGAGTATAAATCAAAAACCAAAGTGCTTAAACCCAGCTACCCCATGCTCCCCGAGTTCAGTAATTTATTTAATCAACACCTCGGCACATCGGAGGAAGGCGAAGAAGCGAGTATAAATCAAAAACCAAAGTGCTTAAACCCAGCTACCCCATGCTCCCCGAGTTCAGTAATTTATTTAATCAACACCTCGGCACATCGGAGGCAGGCGAACGAAGCGAGTATAAATCAAAAACCAAAGTGCTTAAACCCAGCTACCCCATGCTCCCGAGTTCAGTAATTTATTTAATCAACACCTCGGCACATCGGAGGAAGGCGAACGAAGCGAGTATAAATCAAAAACCAAAGTGCTTAAACCCAGCTACCCCATGCTCCCCGAGTTCAGTAATTTATTTAATCAACACCTCGGCACATCGGAGGAAGGCGAACGAAGCGAGTATAAATCAAAAACCAAAGTGCTTAAACCCAGCTACCCCATGCTCCCCGAGTTCAGTAATTTATTTAATCAACACCTCGGCACATCGGAGGAGGCGAACGAAGCGAGTATAAATCAAAAACCAAAGTGCTTAAACCCAGCTACCCCATGCTCCCCGAGTTCAGTAATTTATTTAATCAACACCTCGGCACATCGGAGGAAGGCGAACGAAGCGAGTATAAATCAAAAACCAAAGTGCTTAAACCCAGCTACCCCATGCTCCCCGAGTTCAGTAATTTATTTAATCAACACCTCGGCACATCGGAGAAGGCGAAGAAGCGAGTATAAATCAAAACAAAGTGCTTAAACCTAGCTACCCCATTCTCCCCGAGTTCAGTAATTTATTTAATCAACACCTCGGCACATCGGAGGCAGGCGAACGAAGCGAGTATAAATCAAAAACCAAAGTGCTTAAACCCAGCTACCCCATCTCCCCGAGTTCAGTAATTTATTTAATCAACACCTCGCACATCGGAGGAAGGCGAACGAAGCGAGTATAAATCAAAACCAAAGTGCTTAAACCCAGCTACCCCATGCTCCCGAGTTCAGTAATTTATTTAATCAACACCTCGGCACATCGGAGGAAGGCGAACGAAGCGAGTATAAATCAAAACCAAAGTGCTTAAACCTAGCTACCCCATTCTCCCGAGTTCAGTAATTTATTTAATCAACACCTCGCACATCGGAGGCAGCGAACGAAGCGAGTATAAATCAAAAACCAAAGTGCTTAAACCCAGCTACCCCATGCTCCCCGAGTTCAGTAATTTATTTAATCAACACCTCGGCACATCGGAGGAAGGCGAACGAAGCGAGTATAAATCAAAAACCAAAGTGCTTAAACCTAGCTACCCCATTCTCCCCGAGTTCAGTAATTTATTTAATCAACACCTCGGCACATCGGAGGAAGGCGAAGAAGCGAGTATAAATCAAAACCAAAGTGCTTAAACCTAGCTACCCCATTCTCCCCGAGTTCAGTAATTTATTTAATCAACACCTCGGCACATCGGAGGCAGGCGAACGAAGCGAGTATAAATCAAAAACCAAAGTGCTTAAACCCAGCTACCCCATGCTCCCCGAGTTCAGTAATTTATTTAATCAACACCTCGGCACATCGGAGGAAGGCGAACGAAGCGAGTATAAATCAAAAACAAAGTGCTTAAACCTAGCTACCCCATGCTCCCCGAGTTCAGTAATTTATTTAATCAACACCTCGGCACATCGGAGGCAGGCGAACGAAGCGAGTATAAATCAAAAACCAAAGTGCTTAAACCCAGCTACCCCATGCTCCCCGAGTTCATAATTTATTTAATCAACACCTCGCACATCGGAGGAAGGCGAACGAAGCGAGTATAAATCAAAAACCAAAGTGCTTAAACCCAGCTACCCCATGCTCCCGAGTTCAGTAATTTATTTAATCAACACCTCGGCACATCGGAGGCAGCCGAACGAAGCGAGTATAAATCAAAAACCAAAGTGCTTAAACCCAGCTACCCCATGCTCCCCGAGTTCAGTAATTTATTTAATCAACACCTCGGCACATCGAAGAAGGCGAACGAAGCGAGTATAAATCAAAAACCAAAGTGCTTAAACCCAGCTACCCCATGCTCCCCGAGTTCAGTAATTTATTTAATCAACACCTCGGCACATCGGAGGCAGGCGAACGAAGCGAGTATAAATCAAAAACCAAAGTGCTTAAACCCAGCTACCCCATGCTCCCGAGTTCAGTAATTTATTTAATCAACACCTCGGCACATCGGAGGAAGGCGAAGAAGCGAGTATAAATCAAAAACCAAAGTGCTTAAACCCAGCTACCCCATGCTCCCCGAGTTCAATAATTTATTTAATCAACACCTCGGCACATCGGAGGCAGGCGAACGAAGCGAGTATAAATCAAAAACCAAAGTGCTTAAACCCAGCTACCCCATCTCCCCGAGTTCATAATTTAATCAACACCTCGCACATCGGAGGAAGGCGAAGAAGCGAGTATAAATCAAAAACCAAAGTGCTTAAACCCAGCTACCCCATTCTCCCCGAGTTCAGTAATTTATTTAATCAACACCTCGCACATCGGAGGAAGGCGAACGAAGCGAGTATAAATCAAAACCAAAGTGCTTAAACCCAGCTACCCCATGCTCCACGAGTTCAGTAATTTATTTAATCAACACCTCGGCACATCGAAGAAGGCGAAGAAGCGAGTATAAATCAAAACCAAAGTGCTTAAACCTAGCTACCCCATTCTCCCGAGTTCAGTAATTTATTTAATCAACACCTCGCACATCGGAGGAGGCGAACGAAGCGAGTATAAATCAAAAACCAAAGTGCTTAAACCCAGCTACCCCATTCTCCCCGAGTTCAGTAATTTATTTAATCAACACCTCGCACATCGGAGGCAGGCGAACGAAGCGAGTATAAATCAAAAACCAAAGTGCTTAAACCCAGCTACCCCATGCTCCCCGAGTTCAGTAATTTATTTAATCAACACCTCGGCACATCGGAGGAAGGCGAACGAAGCTAGTATAAATCAAAAACCAAAGTGCTTAAACCCAGCTACCCCATGCTCCCCGAGTTCAGTAATTTATTTAATCAACACCTCGGCACATCGGAGGCAGGCGAAGAAGCGAGTATAAATCAAAAACCAAAGTGCTTAAACCCAGCTACCCCATGCTCCCCGAGTTCAGTAATTTATTTAATCAACACCTCGGCACATCGGAGGCAGGCGAACGAAGCGAGTATAAATCAAAAACCAAAGTGCTTAAACCCAGCTACCCCATCTCCCCGAGTTCAGTAATTTAATCAACACCTCGCACATCGGAGGAAGCGAACGAAGCGAGTATAAATCAAAAACCAAAGTGCTTAAACCCAGCTACCCCATTCTCCCCGAGTTCAGTAATTTATTTAATCAACACCTCGCACATCGGAGGAAGGCGAACGAAGCGAGTATAAATCAAAACCAAAGTGCTTAAACCCAGCTACCCCATGCTCCCCGAGTTCAGTAATTTATTTAATCAACACCTCGGCACATCGGAGGAAGGCGAACGAAGCGAGTATAAATCAAAAACAAAGTGCTTAAACCTAGCTACCCCATTCTCCCCGAGTTCAGTAATTTATTTAATCAACACCTCGCACATCGGAGGAAGGCGAACGAAGCGAGTATAAATCAAAAACCAAAGTGCTTAAACCCAGCTACCCCATTCTCCCCGAGTTCAGTAATTTATTTAATCAACACCTCGGCACATCGGAGGCAGGCGAACGAAGCGAGTATAAATCAAAAACCAAAGTGCTTAAACCCAGCTACCCCATGCTCCCCGAGTTCAGTAATTTATTTAATCAACACCTCGGCACATCGGAGGAAGGCGAACGAAGCGAGTATAAATCAAAAACCAAAGTGCTTAAACCCAGCTACCCCATGCTCCCCGAGTTCAGTAATTTATTTAATCAACACCTCGGCACATCGGAGGAGGCGAACGAAGCGAGTATAAATCAAAAACCAAAGTGCTTAAACCCAGCTACCCCATGCTCCCCGAGTTCAGTAATTTATTTAATCAACACCTCGGCACATCGGAGGCAGCGAACGAAGCGAGTATAAATCAAAAACCAAAGTGCTTAAACCCAGCTACCCCATTCTCCCCGAGTTCAAATCAACACCTCGCACATCGGAGGAAGGCGAACGAAGCGAGTATAAATCAAAAACCAAAGTGCTTAAACCCAGCTACCCCATGCTCCACGAGTTCAGTAATTTATTTAATCAACACCTCGGCACATCGAAGAAGGCGAAGAAGCGAGTATAAATCAAAATCAAAGCGCTTAAACCTAGCTACCCCATTCTCCCGAGTTCAGTAATTTATTTAATCAACACCTCGGCACATCGGAGGAAGGCGAAGAAGCGAGTATAAATCAAAAACCAAAGTGCTTAAACCCAGCTACCCCATGCTCCCCGAGTTCAGTAATTTATTTAATCAACACCTCGGCACATCGAAGAAGCGAAGAAGCGAGTATAAATCAAAAACCAAAGTGCTTAAACCCAGCTACCCCATGCTCCACGAGTTCAGTAATTTATTTAATCAACACCTCGGCACATCGAAGAGGCGAAGAAGCGAGTATAAATCAAAACCAAAGTGCTTAAACCTCGCTACCCCATTCTCCCCGAGTTCAGTAATTTATTTAATCAACACCTCGGCACATCGAAGAAGGCGAAGAAGCGAGTATAAATCAAAAACCAAAGTGCTTAAACCCAGCTACCCCATGCTCCCCGAGTTCAGTAATTTATTTAATCAACACCTCGGCACATCGGAGGCAGGCGAACGAAGCGAGTATAAATCAAAAACCAAAGTGCTTAAACCCAGCTACCCCATGCTCCCCGAGTTCAGTAATTTATTTAATCAACACCTCGGCACATCGGAGGAAGGCGAACGAAGCGAGTATAAATCAAAAACCAAAGTGCTTAAACCCAGCTACCCCATGCTCCCCGAGTTCAATAATTTATTTAATCAACACCTCGGCACATCGGAGGTAGGCGAACGAAGCGAGTATAAATCAAAAACCAAAGTGCTTAAACCCAGCTACCCCATTCTCCCCGAGTTCAAATCAACACATCCGCACATCGGAGGAAGGCGAGAGAAGCGAGTATAAATCAAAAACCAAAGTGCTTAAACCCAGCAACCCCATTCTCCCCGAGTTCAAATCAACACCTCCGCACATCGGAGGAAGGCGAACGAAGCGAGTATAAATCAAAACCAAAGTGCTTAAACCCAGCTACCCCATGCTCCACGAGTTCAGTAATTTATTTAATCAACACCTCGGCACATCGAAAGAAGGCGAGAGAAGCGAGTATAAATCAAAATCAAAGTGCTTAAACCTAGCTACCCCATTCTCCACGAGTTCAGTAATTTATTTAATCAACACCTCAGACATCGGAGGAAGGCGAACGAAGCGAGTATAAATCAAAAACCAAAGTGCTTAAACCCTGCTACCCCATTCTCCCCGAGTTCAGTAATTTATTTAATCAACACCTCAGCACATCGGAGGCAGCCGAACGAAGCGAGTATAAATCAAAAACCAAGTGCTTAAACCACCTACCCCATGCTCCCCGAGTTCAGTAATTTATTTAATCAACACCTCGGCACATCGGAGGAAGGCGAACGAAGCTAGTATAAATCAAAAACCAAAGTGCTTAAACCCAGCTACCCCATGCTCCCCGAGTTCAATAATTTATTTAATCAACACCTCGGCACATCGGAGGCGGGCGAAGAAGCGAGTATAAATCAAAAACCAAAGTGCTTAAACCCAGCTACCCCATGCTCCCCGAGTTCAATAATTTATTTAATCAATACCTCGGCACATCGGAGGCATGCGAACGAAGCGAGTATAAATCAAAAACCAAAGTGCTTAAACCCAGCTACCCCATTCTCCCCGAGTTCAAATCAACACCTCCGCACATCGGAGGAAGGCGAACGAAGCGAGTATAAATCCAAAACCAAAGTGCTTAAACCCAGCTACCCCATGCTCCACGAGTTCAGTAATTTATTTAATCAACACCTCGGCACATCGAAAGAAGGCGAGAGAAGCGAGTATAAATCAAAATCAAAGCGCTTAAACCTAGCTACCCCATTCTCCACGAGTTCAGTAATTTATTTAATCAACACCTCGGCACATCGAAAGAAGGCGAGAGAAGCGAGTATAAATCAAAAACCAAAGTGCTTAAACCCACCTACCCCATGCTCCCCGAGTTCAGTAATTTATTTAATCAACACCTCGGCACATCGAAAGAAGTCGAGAGAAGCGAGTATAAATCAAAAACCAAAGTGCTTAAACCCAGCTACCCCATGCTCCACGAGTTCAGTAATTTATTTAATCAACACCTCGGCACATCGGAGAGGCGAAGAAGCGAGTATAAATCAAAATCAAAGCGCTTAAACCTCGCTACCCCATTTCCCCGAGTTCAGTAATTTATTTAATCAACACCTCGGCACATCGAAAGAAGGCGAGAGAAGCGAGTATAAATCAAAAACCAAAGTGCTTAAACCCAGCTACCCCATGCTCCCCGAGTTCAATAATTTATTTAATCAACACCTCGGCACATCGGAGGCAGGCGAACGAAGCGAGTATAAATCAAAAACCAAAGTGCTTAAACCCAGCTACCCCATGCTCCACGAGTTCAGTAATTTATTTAATCAACACCTCAGAACATCGGAGGAAGGCGAACGAAGCGAGTATAAATCAAAATTGCTTAAACCCAGCTACCCCATGCTCCCCGAGTTCAATAATTTATTTAATCAAACCTCGGCACATCGGAGGCAGGCGAACGAAGCGAGTATAAATCAAAAACCAAAGTGCTTAAACCCAGCTACCCCATTCTCCCCGAGTTCAAATCAACACATCCGCACATCGGAGGAAGGCGAGAGAAGCGAGTATAAATCAAAAACCAAAGTGCTTAAACCCAGCAACCCCATTCTCCCCGAGTTCAAATCAACACCTCCGCACATCGGAGGAAGGCGAACGAAGCGAGTATAAATCCAAAACCAAAGTGCTTAAACCCAGCTACCCCATGCTCCACGAGTTCAGTAATTTATTTAATCAACACCTCGGCACATCGAAAGAAGGCGAGAGAAGCGAGTATAAATCAAAATCAAAGCGCTTAAACCTAGCTACCCCATTCTCCACGAGTTCAGTAATTTATTTAATCAACACCTCAGAACATCGGAGGAAGGCGAACGAAGCGAGTATAAATCAAAAACCAAAGTGCTGAAACCCTGCTACCCCATTCTCCCCGAGTTCAGTAATTTATTTAATCAACACCTCAGCACATCGGAGGCAGCCGAACGAAGCGAGTATAAATCAAAAACCAATGTGCTTAAATCCACCTACCCCATGCTCCCCGAGTTCAGTAATTTATTTAATCAACACCTCGGCACATCGGAGGAAGGCGAACGAAGCTAGTATAAATCAAAAACCAAAGTGCTTAAACCCAGCTACCCCATGCTCCCCGAGTTCAATAATTTATTTAATCAACACCTCGGCACATCGGAGGCGGGCGAGAGAAGCGAGTATAAATCAAAAACCAAAGTGCTTAAACCCAGCTACCCCATTCTCCCCGAGTTCAATAATTTATTTAATCAATACCTCGGCACATCGGAGGCATGCGAACGAAGCGAGTATAAATCAAAAACCAAAGTGCTTAAACCCAGCTACCCCATTCTCCCCGAGTTCAAATCAACACCTCCGCACATCGGAGGAAGGCGAACGAAGCGAGTATAAATCAAAACCAAAGTGCTTAAACCCAGCTACCCCATGCTCCACGAGTTCAGTAATTTATTTAATCAACACCTCGGCACATCGAAAGAAGGCGAGAGAAGCGAGTATAAATCAAAATCAAAGCGCTTAAACCTAGCTACCCCATTCTCCACGAGTTCAGTAATTTATTTAATCAACACCTCGGCACATCGAAAGAAGGCGAGAGAAGCGAGTATAAATCAAAAACCAAAGTGCTTAAACCCACCTACCCCATGCTCCCCGAGTTCAGTAATTTATTTAATCAACACCTCGGCACATCGAAAGAAGTCGAGAGAAGCGAGTATAAATCAAAAACCAAAGCGCTTAAACCTAGCTACCCCATTCTCCCCGAGTTCAATAATTTATTTAATCAACACCTCGGCACATCGGAGGCAGGCGAACGAAGCGAGTATAAATCAAAAACCAAAGTGCTTAAACCCAGCTACCCCATTCTCCCCGAGTTCAAATCAACACCTCCGCACATCGGAGGAAGGCGAACGAAGCGAGTATAAATCAAAAACCAAAGTGCTTAAACCCAGCTACCCCATGCTCCACGAGTTCAATAATTTATTTAATCAACACCTCGGCACATCGGAGGCAGCCGAACGAAGCGAGTATAAATCAAAAACCAAAGTGCTTAAACCAAGCTACCCCATGCTCCACGAGTTCAGTAATTTATTTAATCAACACCTCGGCACATCGAAAGAAGGCGAGAGAAGCGAGTATAAATCAAAAACCAAAGTGCTTAAACCCAGCTACCCCATGCTCCCCGAGTTCAATAATTTATTTAATCAACACCTCGGCACATCGGAGGCAGGCGAACGAAGCGAGTATAAATCAAAAACCAAAGTGCTTAAACCCAGCTACCCCATGCTCCACGAGTTCAGTAATTTATTTAATCAACACCTCGGCACATCGAAAGAAGGCGAGAGAAGCGAGTATAAATCAAAAACCAAAGTGCTTAAACCCAGCTACCCCATGCTCCCCGAGTTCAATAATTTATTTAATCAATACCTCGGCACATCGGAGGCAGGCGAACGAAGCGAGTATAAATCAAAAACCAAAGTGCTTAAACCCAGCTACCCCATTCTCCCCGAGTTCAAATCAACACATCCGCACATCGGAGGAAGGCGAGAGAAGCGAGTATAAATCAAAAACCAAAGTGCTTAAACCCAGCAACCCCATTCTCCCCGAGTTCAAATCAACACCTCCGCACATCGGAGGAAGGCGAACGAAGCGAGTATAAATCCAAAACCAAAGTGCTTAAACCCAGCTACCCCATGCTCCACGAGTTCAGTAATTTATTTAATCAACACCTCGGCACATCGAAAGAAGGCGAGAGAAGCGAGTATAAATCAAAATCAAAGCGCTTAAACCTAGCTACCCCATTCTCCACGAGTTCAGTAATTTATTTAATCAACACCTCAGAACATCGGAGGAAGGCGAACGAAGCGAGTATAAATCAAAATCAAAGCGCTTAAACCTCGCTACCCCATTTTCCCCGAGTTCAGTAATTTATTTAATCAACACCTCGGCACATCGAAAGAAGGCGAGAGAAGCGAGTATAAATCAAAAACCAAAGTGCTTAAACCCAGCTACCCCATGCTCCCCGAGTTCAATAATTTATTTAATCAATACCTCGGCACATCGGAGGCAGGCGAACGAAGCGAGTATAAATCAAAAACCAAAGTGCTTAAACCCAGCTACCCCATGCTCCACGAGTTCAGTAATTTATTTAATCAACACCTCAGAACATCGGAGGAAGGCGAACGAAGCGAGTATAAATCAAAAACCAAAGTGCTTAAACCCAGCTACCCCATGCTCCCCGAGTTCAATAATTTATTTAATCAATACCTCGGCACATCGGAGGCAGGCGAACGAAGCGAGTATAAATCAAAAACCAAAGTGCTTAAACCCAGCTACCCCATTCTCCCCGAGTTCAAATCAACACATCCGCACATCGGAGGAAGGCGAGAGAAGCGAGTATAAATCAAAAACCAAAGTGCTTAAACCCAGCAACCCCATTCTCCCCGAGTTCAAATCAACACCTCCGCACATCGGAGGAAGGCGAACGAAGCGAGTATAAATCCAAAACCAAAGTGCTTAAACCCAGCTACCCCATGCTCCACGAGTTCAGTAATTTATTTAATCAACACCTCGGCACATCGAAAGAAGGCGAGAGAAGCGAGTATAAATCAAAATCAAAGCGCTTAAACCTAGCTACCCCATTCTCCACGAGTTCAGTAATTTATTTAATCAACACCTCAGAACATCGGAGGAAGGCGAACGAAGCGAGTATAAATCAAAAACCAAAGTGCTGAAACCCTGCTACCCCATTCTCCCCGAGTTCAGTAATTTATTTAATCAACACCTCAGCACATCGGAGGCAGCCGAACGAAGCGAGTATAAATCAAAAACCAATGTGCTTAAATCCACCTACCCCATGCTCCCCGAGTTCAGTAATTTATTTAATCAACACCTCGGCACATCGGAGGAAGGCGAACGAAGCTAGTATAAATCAAAAACCAAAGTGCTTAAACCCAGCTACCCCATGCTCCCCGAGTTCAATAATTTATTTAATCAACACCTCGGCACATCGGAGGCGGGCGAGAGAAGCGAGTATAAATCAAAAACCAAAGTGCTTAAACCCAGCTACCCCATGCTCCCCGAGTTCAATAATTTATTTAATCAATACCTCGGCACATCGGAGGCAGGCGAACGAAGCGAGTATAAATCAAAAACCAAAGTGCTTAAACCCAGCTACCCCATTCTCCCCGAGTTCAAATCAACACCTCCGCACATCGGAGGAAGGCGAACGAAGCGAGTATAAATCCAAAACCAAAGTGCTTAAACCCAGCTACCCCATGCTCCACGAGTTCAGTAATTTATTTAATCAACACCTCGGCACATCGAAAGAAGGCGAGAGAAGCGAGTATAAATCAAAATCAAAGCGCTTAAACCTAGCTACCCCATTCTCCACGAGTTCAGTAATTTATTTAATCAACACCTCGGCACATCGAAAGAAGGCGAGAGAAGCGAGTATAAATCAAAAACCAAAGTGCTTAAACCCACCTACCCCATGCTCCCCGAGTTCAGTAATTTATTTAATCAACACCTCGGCACATCGAAAGAAGTCGAGAGAAGCGAGTATAAATCAAAAACCAAAGTGCTTAAACCCAGCTACCCCATTCTCCCCGAGTTCAAATCAACACATCCGCACATCGGAGGAAGGCGAACGAAGCGAGTATAAATCCAAAACCAAAGTGCTTAAACCCAGCTACCCCATGCTCCACGAGTTCAGTAATTTATTTAATCAACACCTCGGCACATCGAAAGAAGGCGAGAGAAGCGAGTATAAATCAAAATCAAAGCGCTTAAACCTAGCTACCCCATTCTCCACGAGTTCAGTAATTTATTTAATCAACACCTCAGCACATCGTAGGCAGCCGAACGAAGCGAGTATTAATCAAAAACCAAAGTGCTTAAACCCAGCTACCCCATTCTCCCCGAGTTCAGTAATTTATTTAATCAACACCTCAGCACATCGGAGGCAGCCGAACGAAGCGAGTATAAATCAAAAACCAATGTGCTTAAATCCACCTACCCCATGCTCCCCGAGTTCAGTAATTTATTTAATCAACACCTCGGCACATCGAAAGAAGGCGAGAGAAGCGAGTATAAATCAAAATCAAAGCGCTTAAACCTAGCTACCCCATTCTCCCCGAGTTCAATAATTTATTTAATCAACACCTCGGCACATCGGAGGCAGGCGAACGAAGCGAGTATAAATCAAAAACCAAAGTGCTTAAACCCAGCTACCCCATTCTCCCCGAGTTCAGTAATTTATTTAATCAACACCTCGGCACATCGAAAGAAGGCGAGAGAAGCGAGTATAAATCAAAATCAAAGCGCTTAAACCTAGCTACCCCATGCTCCCCGAGTTCAATAATTTATTTAATCAACACCTCGGCACATCGGAGGCAGGCGAACGAAGCGAGTATAAATCAAAAACCAAAGTGCTTAAACCCAGCTACCCCATTCTCCCCGAGTTCAAATCAACACCTCCGCACATCGGAGGAAGGCGAACGAAGCGAGTATAAATCAAAAACCAAAGTGCTTAAACCCAGCTACCCCATGCTCCACGAGTTCAATAATTTATTTAATCAACACCTCGGCACATCGGAGGCAGCCGAACGAAGCGAGTATAAATCAAAAACCAAAGTGCTTAAACCAAGCTACCCCATGCTCCACGAGTTCAGTAATTTATTTAATCAACACCTCGGCACATCGAAAGAAGGCGAGAGAAGCGAGTATAAATCAAAAACCAAAGTGCTTAAACCCAGCTACCCCATGCTCCCCGAGTTCAATAATTTATTTAATCAACACCTCGGCACATCGGAGGCAGGCGAACGAAGCGAGTATAAATCAAAAACCAAAGTGCTTAAACCCAGCTACCCCATTCTCCCCGAGTTCAGTAATTTATTTAATCAACACCTCGCACATCGGAGGAAGGCGAAAGAAGCGAGTATAAATCAAAAACCAAAGTGCTTAAACCCAGCTACCCCATTCTCCCCGAGTTCATAATTATTAATCAACACCTCGCACATCGGAGGAAGGCGAACGAAGCGAGTATAAATCCAAAACCAAAGTGCTTAAACCCAGCTACCCCATGCTCCACGAGTTCAGTAATTTATTTAATCAACACCTCGGCACATCGAAAGAAGGCGAAGAAGCGAGTATAAATCAAAATCAAAGCGCTTAAACCTAGCTACCCCATTCTCCCGAGTTCAGTAATTTATTTAATCAACACCTCAGCACATCGGAGGAAGGCGAACGAAGCGAGTATAAATCAAAAACCAAAGTGCTTAAACCCTGCTACCCCATTCTCCCCGAGTTCAGTAATTTATTTAATCAACACCTCAGCACATCGGAGGCAGCCGAACGAAGCGAGTATAAATCAAAAACCAAAGTGCTTAAACCACCTACCCCATGCTCCCCGAGTTCAGTAATTTATTTAATCAACACCTCGGCACATCGGAGGAAGGCGAACGAAGCTAGTATAAATCAAAAACCAAAGTGCTTAAACCCAGCTACCCCATGCTCCCCGAGTTCAATAATTTATTTAATCAACACCTCGGCACATCGGAGGCAGGCGAGAGAAGCGAGTATAAATCAAAAACCAAAGTGCTTAAACCCAGCTACCCCATGCTCCCCGAGTTCAATAATTTATTTAATCAACACCTCGGCACATCGGAGGCAGCGAACGAAGCGAGTATAAATCAAAAACCAAAGTGCTTAAACCCAGCTACCCCATTCTCCCCGAGTTCAAATCAACACCTCGCACATCGGAGGAAGGCGAACGAAGCGAGTATAAATCAAAACCAAAGTGCTTAAACCCAGCTACCCCATGCTCCACGAGTTCAGTAATTTATTTAATCAACACCTCGGCACATCGAAGAAGGCGAGAGAAGCGAGTATAAATCAAAATCAAAGCGCTTAAACCTAGCTACCCCATTTTCCCCGAGTTCAGTAATTTATTTAATCAACACCTCGGCACATCGGAGAAGGCGAAGAAGCGAGTATAAATCAAAAACCAAAGTGCTTAAACCCAGCTACCCCATGCTCCCCGAGTTCAGTAATTTATTTAATCAACACCTCGGCACATCGGAGGAAGCGAAGAAGCGAGTATAAATCAAAAACCAAAGTGCTTAAACCCAGCTACCCCATTCTCCCCGAGTTCAAATAATCAACACTCGCACATCGGAGGAAGGCGAACGAAGCGAGTATAAATCAAAACCAAAGTGCTTAAACCCAGCTACCCCATGCTCCACGAGTTCAGTAATTTATTTAATCAACACCTCGGCACATCGAAAGAAGGCGAAGAAGCGAGTATAAATCAAAATCAAAGCGCTTAAACCTAGCTACCCCATTCTCCCCGAGTTCAGTAATTTATTTAATCAACACCTCAGCACATCGGAGGCAGCCGAACGAAGCGAGTATAAATCAAAAACCAAAGTGCTTAAACCCAGCTACCCCATTCTCCCCGAGTTCAGTAATTTATTTAATCAACACCTCAGCACATCGGAGGCAGCCGAACGAAGCGAGTATAAATCAAAAACCAAAGTGCTTAAACCCAGCTACCCCATGCTCCCCGAGTTCAGTAATTTATTTAATCAACACCTCGGCACATCGGAGGAAGGCGAACGAAGCGAGTATAAATCAAAATCAAAGGCTTAAACCTAGCTACCCCATTCTCCCCGAGTTCAATAATTTATTTAATCAACACCTCGGCACATCGGAGGCAGGCGAACGAAGCGAGTATAAATCAAAAACCAAAGTGCTTAAACCCAGCTACCCCATTCTCCCCGAGTTCAGTAATTTATTTAATCAACACCTCGGCACATCGGAGGAAGGCGAAGAAGCGAGTATAAATCAAAACCAAAGTGCTTAAACCTAGCTACCCCATGCTCCCCGAGTTCAGTAATTTATTTAATCAACACCTCGGCACATCGGAGGCAGGCGAACGAAGCGAGTATAAATCAAAAACCAAAGTGCTTAAACCCAGCTACCCCATTCTCCCCGAGTTCAGTAATTTATTTAATCAACACCTCGCACATCGGAGGAAGGCGAACGAAGCGAGTATAAATCAAAAACCAAAGTGCTTAAACCCAGCTACACCATGCTCCACGAGTTCAGTAATTTATTTAATCAACACCTCGGCACATCGGAGGCAGCCGAACGAAGCGAGTATAAATCAAAAACCAAAGTGCTTAAATCCAGCTACCCCCTGCTCCCCGAGTTCAATAATTTATTTAATCAACACCTCGGCACATCGGAGGAAGGCGAACGAAGCGAGTATAAATCAAAAACCAAAGTGCTTAAACCCAGCTACCCCATGCTCCCCGAGTTCAGTAATTTATTTAATCAACACCTCGGCACATCGGAGGCAGGCGAACGAAGCGAGTATAAATCAAAAACCAAAGTGCTTAAACCCAGCTACCCCATGCTCCACGAGTTCAGTAATTTATTTAATCAACACCTCGGCACATCGGAGGAAGGCGAACGAAGCGAGTATAAATCAAAAACCAAAGTGCTTAAACCCAGCTACCCCATGCTCCCCGAGTTCAGTAATTTATTTAATCAACACCTCGGCACATCGGAGGCAGGCGAACGAAGCGAGTATAAATCAAAAACCAAAGTGCTTAAACCCAGCTACCCCATTCTCCCCGAGTTCATAATTTATTTAATCAACACCTCGCACATCGGAGGAAGGCGAACGAAGCGAGTATAAATCAAAAACCAAAGTGCTTAAACCCAGCTACCCCATGCTCCACGAGTTCAGTAATTTATTTAATCAACACCTCGGCACATCGGAGGAAGGCGAAGAAGCGAGTATAAATCAAAACAAAGTGCTTAAACCTAGCTACCCCATTCTCCCCGAGTTCAGTAATTTATTTAATCAACACCTCAGCACATCGGAGGCAGCCGAACGAAGCGAGTATAAATCAAAAACCAAAGTGCTTAAACCCAGCTACCCCATGCTCCCCGAGTTCAGTAATTTATTTAATCAACACCTCGGCACATCGGAGGAAGGCGAACGAAGCGAGTATAAATCAAAACCAAAGTGCTTAAACCTAGCTACCCCATTCTCCCCGAGTTCAGTAATTTATTTAATCAACACCTCGGCACATCGGAGGTAGGCGAACCAAGCGAGTATAAATCAAAAACCAAATTGCTTAAACCAGGCTACCCCCTGCTCCCCGAGTTCAATAATTTATTTAATCAACACCTCGGCACATCGGAGGTAGGCGAACGAAGCGAGTATAAATCAAAAACCAAATTGCTTAAACCCAGCTACCCCATGCTCCCCGAGTTCAGTAATTTATTTAATCAACACCTCGGCACATCGGAGGAAGGCGAAGAAGCGAGTATAGATAAAAAACAAAGTGCTTAAACCTAGCTACCCCATTCTCCCCGAGTTCAGTAATTTATTTAATCAACACCTCGGCACATCGGAGGCAGGCGAACGAAGCGAGTATAAATCAAAAACCAAAGTGCTTAAACCCAGCTACCCCATTCTCCCCGAGTTCAGTAATTTATTTAATCAACACCTCAGCACATCGGAGGAAGGCGAACGAAGCGAGTATAAATCAAAAACCAAAGTGCTTAAACCTAGCTACCCCATTCTCCCCGAGTTCAGTAATTTATTTAATCAACACCTCAGCACATCGGAGGCAGCCGAACGAAGCGAGTATAAATCAAAAACCAAAGTGCTTAAACCCAGCTACCCCATGCTCCCCGAGTTCAGTAATTTATTTAATCAACACCTCGGCACATCGGAGGAAGGCGAACGAAGCTAGTATAAATCAAAAACCAAAGTGCTTAAACCCAGCTACCCCATGCTCCCCGAGTTCAGTAATTTATTTAATCAACACCTCGGCACATCGGAGGAAGGCGAACGAAGCGAGTATAAATAAAAACCAAAGTGCTTAAACCTAGCTACCCCATTCTCCCCGAGTTCAGTAATTTATTTAATCAACACCTCAGCACATCGGAGGCAGCCGAACGAAGCGAGTATAAATCAAAAACCAAAGTGCTTAAACCCAGCTACCCCATGCTCCCCGAGTTCAGTAATTTATTTAATCAACACCTCAGCACATCGGAGGCAGCCGAACGAAGCGAGTATAAATCAAAAACCAAAGTGCTTAAACCCAGCTACCCCATGCTCCCCGAGTTCAGTAATTTATTTAATCAACACCTCGGCACATCGGAGGAGGCGAACGAAGCGAGTATAAATCAAAAACCAAAGTGCTTAAACCCAGCTACCCCATGCTCCCCGAGTTCAGTAATTTATTTAATCAACACCTCGGCACATCGGAGGAGGCGAACGAAGCGAGTATAGATAAAAAACAAAGTGCTTAAACCTAGCTACCCCATTCTCCCCGAGTTCAGTAATTTATTTAATCAACACCTCAGCACATCGGAGGCAGCCGAACGAAGCGAGTATAAATCAAAAACCAAAGTGCTTAAACCCAGCTACCCCATGCTCCCCGAGTTCAGTAATTTATTTAATCAACACCTCGGCACATCGGAGGAAGGCGAACGAAGCTAGTATAGATAAAAACCAAAGTGCTTAAACCTAGCTACCCCATTCTCCCCGAGTTCAGTAATTTATTTAATCAACACCTCGCACATCGGAGGAAGGCGAACGAAGCGAGTATAAATCAAAAACCAAAGTGCTTAAACCCAGCTACCCCATGCTCCCCGAGTTCAGTAATTTATTTAATCAACACCTCGGCACATCGGAGGTAGGCGAACGAAGCGAGTATAAATCAAAAACCAAAGTGCTTAAACCCAGCTACCCCATGCTCCCCGAGTTCAGTAATTTATTTAATCAACACCTCGGCACATCGGAGGAAGGCGAACGAAGCGAGTATAAATCAAAAACAAAGTGCTTAAACCTAGCTACCCCATTCTCCCCGAGTTCAGTAATTTATTTAATCAACACCTCAGCACATCGGAGGCAGGCGAACGAAGCGAGTATAAATCAAAAACCAAAGTGCTTAAACCCAGCTACCCCATGCTCCCCGAGTTCAGTAATTTATTTAATCAACACCTCGGCACATCGGAGGTAGGCGAACGAAGCGAGTATAAATCAAAAACCAAAGTGCTTAAACCCAGCTACCCCATGCTCCCCGAGTTCAGTAATTTATTTAATCAACACCTCGGCACATCGGAGGCAGGCGAACGAAGCGAGTATAAATCAAAAACCAAAGTGCTTAAACCCAGCTACCCCATTCTCCCCGAGTTCAGTAATTTATTTAATCAACACCTCGGCACATCGGAGGCAGGCGAACGAAGCGAGTATAAATCAAAAACCAAAGTGCTTAAACCCAGCTACCCCATTCTCCCCGAGTTCAGTAATTTATTTAATCAACACCTCGGCACATCGGAGGAAGGCGAACGAAGCGAGTATAAATCAAAAACCAAAGTGCTTAAACCCAGCTACCCCATTCTCCCCGAGTTCAGTAATTTATTTAATCAACACCTCGCACATCGGAGGCAGCGAACGAAGCGAGTATAAATCAAAAACCAAAGTGCTTAAACCCAGCTACCCCATGCTCCCCGAGTTCAGTAATTTATTTAATCAACACCTCGGCACATCGGAGGAAGGCGAACGAAGCGAGTATAAATCAAAAACCAAAGTGCTTAAACCCAGCTACCCCATGCTCCCCGAGTTCAGTAATTTATTTAATCAACACCTCGGCACATCGGAGGAAGGCGAACGAAGCGAGTATAAATCAAAAACCAAATTGCTTAAACCAGGCTACCCCCTGCTCCCCGAGTTCAGTAATTTATTTAATCAACACCTCGGCACATCGGAGGCAGGCGAACGAAGCGAGTATAAATCAAAAACCAAAGTGCTTAAACCCAGCTACCCCATGCTCCCCGAGTTCAGTAATTTATTTAATCAACACCTCGGCACATCGGAGGAAGGCGAACGAAGCGAGTATAAATCAAAAACCAAAGTGCTTAAACCTAGCTACCCCATTCTCCCCGAGTTCAGTAATTTATTTAATCAACACCTCGGCACATCGGAGGAAGGCGAACGAAGCGAGTATAAATCAAAAACCAAAGTGCTTAAACCCAGCTACCCCATGCTCCCCGAGTTCAGTAATTTATTTAATCAACACCTCGGCACATCGGAGGAAGGCGAACGAAGCGAGTATAAATCAAAAACCAAAGTGCTTAAACCCAGCTACCCCATGCTCCCCGAGTTCAGTAATTTATTTAATCAACACCTCGGCACATCGGAGGAGGCGAACGAAGCGAGTATAAATCAAAAACCAAAGTGCTTAAACCCAGCTACCCCATGCTCCCCGAGTTCAGTAATTTATTTAATCAACACCTCGGCACATCGGAGGAAGGCGAACGAAGCGAGTATAAATCAAAAACCAAAGTGCTTAAACCTAGCTACCCCATTCTCCCCGAGTTCAGTAATTTATTTAATCAACACCTCAGCACATCGGAGGCAGGCGAACGAAGCGAGTATAAATCAAAAACCAAAGTGCTTAAACCCAGCTACCCCATGCTCCCCGAGTTCAGTAATTTATTTAATCAACACCTCGGCACATCGGAGGAAGGCGAACGAAGCGAGTATAAATCAAAAACCAAAGTGCTTAAACCCAGCTACCCCATGCTCCCCGAGTTCAGTAATTTATTTAATCAACACCTCGGCACATCGGAGGCAGGCGAACGAAGCGAGTATAAATCAAAAACCAAAGTGCTTAAACCCAGCTACCCCATTCTCCCCGAGTTCAGTAATTTATTTAATCAACACCTCGGCACATCGGAGGAAGGCGAACGAAGCGAGTATAAATCAAAAACCAAAGTGCTTAAACCCAGCTACCCCATGCTCCCGAGTTCAGTAATTTATTTAATCAACACCTCGGCACATCGGAGGAAGGCGAACGAAGCGAGTATAAATCAAAAACCAAAGTGCTTAAACCTAGCTACCCCATTCTCCCCGAGTTCAGTAATTTATTTAATCAACACCTCGCACATCGGAGGCAGGCGAACGAAGCGAGTATAAATCAAAAACCAAAGTGCTTAAACCCAGCTACCCCATGCTCCCCGAGTTCAGTAATTTATTTAATCAACACCTCGGCACATCGGAGGAAGGCGAACGAAGCGAGTATAAATCAAAACCAAAGTGCTTAAACCAGCTACCCCATTCTCCCCGAGTTCAGTAATTTATTTAATCAACACCTCGGCACATCGGAGGAAGGCGAACGAAGCGAGTATAAATCAAAAACCAAAGTGCTTAAACCTAGCTACCCCATTCTCCCCGAGTTCAGTAATTTATTTAATCAACACCTCGGCACATCGGAGGCAGGCGAACGAAGCGAGTATAAATCAAAAACCAAAGTGCTTAAACCCAGCTACCCCATGCTCCCCGAGTTCAGTAATTTATTTAATCAACACCTCGGCACATCGGAGGAAGGCGAACGAAGCTAGTATAAATAAAAACCAAAGTGCTTAAACCTAGCTACCCCATTCTCCCCGAGTTCAGTAATTTATTTAATCAACACCTCGGCACATCGGAGGCAGGCGAACGAAGCGAGTATAAATCAAAAACCAAAGTGCTTAAACCCAGCTACCCCATGCTCCCCGAGTTCAGTAATTTATTTAATCAACACCTCGGCACATCGGAGGAAGGCGAACGAAGCGAGTATAAATCAAAAACCAAAGTGCTTAAACCCAGCTACCCCATGCTCCCCGAGTTCAGTAATTTATTTAATCAACACCTCGGCACATCGGAGGAAGGCGAACGAAGCTAGTATAAATAAAAACCAAAGTGCTTAAACCTAGCTACCCCATTCTCCCCGAGTTCAGTAATTTATTTAATCAACACCTCGGCACATCGGAGGCAGGCGAACGAAGCGAGTATAAATCAAAAACCAAAGTGCTTAAACCCAGCTACCCCATGCTCCCCGAGTTCAGTAATTTATTTAATCAACACCTCGGCACATCGGAGGCAGGCGAACGAAGCGAGTATAAATCAAAAACCAAAGTGCTTAAACCCAGCTACCCCATGCTCCCCGAGTTCAGTAATTTATTTAATCAACACCTCGGCACATCGGAGGAAGGCGAACGAAGCGAGTATAAATCAAAAACCAAAGTGCTTAAACCCAGCTACCCCATGCTCCCCGAGTTCAGTAATTTATTTAATCAACACCTCGGCACATCGGAGGAAGGCGAACGAAGCAGTATAAATAAAAACCAAAGTGCTTAAACCTAGCTACCCCATTCTCCCCGAGTTCAGTAATTTATTTAATCAACACCTCGGCACATCGGAGGCAGCCGAACGAAGCGAGTATAAATCAAAAACCAAAGTGCTTAAACCCAGCTACCCCATGCTCCCCGAGTTCAGTAATTTATTTAATCAACACCTCGGCACATCGGAGGAAGGCGAACGAAGCTAGTATAGATAAAAACCAAAGTGCTTAAACCTAGCTACCCCATTCTCCCCGAGTTCAGTAATTTATTTAATCAACACCTCGCACATCGGAGGAAGGCGAACGAAGCGAGTATAAATCAAAAACCAAAGTGCTTAAACCCAGCTACCCCATGCTCCACGAGTTCAGTAATTTATTTAATCAACACGTCGGGCACATCGAAGGAAGAAGAGCGAAGCGAGTATAAATCAAAAACCAAATTGCTTAAACCCAGCTACCCCATGCTCCCCGAGTTCAGTAATTTATTTAATCAACACCTCGGCACATCGGAGGAAGGCGAACGAAGCGAGTATAAATCAAAAACCAAAGTGCTTAAACCTAGCTACCCCATTCTCCCCGAGTTCAGTAATTTATTTAATCAACACCTCGCACATCGGAGGCAGGCGAACGAAGCGAGTATAAATCAAAAACCAAAGTGCTTAAACCCAGCTACCCCATGCTCCCCGAGTTCAGTAATTTATTTAATCAACACCTCGGCACATCGGAGGAAGGCGAACGAAGCGAGTATAAATCAAAAACCAAAGTGCTTAAACCCAGCTACCCCATGCTCCCCGAGTTCAGTAATTTATTTAATCAACACCTCGGCACATCGGAGGCAGGCGAACGAAGCGAGTATAAATCAAAAACCAAAGTGCTTAAACCCAGCTACCCCATTCTCCCCGAGTTCAGTAATTTATTTAATCAACACCTCGGCACATCGGAGGCAGGCGAACGAAGCGAGTATAAATCAAAAACCAAAGTGCTTAAACCCAGCTACCCCATGCTCCCCGAGTTCAGTAATTTATTTAATCAACACCTCGGCACATCGGAGGCAGGCGAACGAAGCGAGTATAAATCAAAAACCAAAGTGCTTAAACCCTAGCTACCCCATTCTCCCCGAGTTCAGTAATTTATTTAATCAACACCTCAGCACATCGGAGGCAGCCGAACGAAGCGAGTATAAATCAAAAACCAAAGTGCTTAAACCCAGCTACCCCATGCTCCCCGAGTTCAATAATTTATTTAATCAACACCTCGGCACATCGGAGGTAGGCGAACCAAGCGAGTATAAATCAAAAACCAAATTGCTTAAACCAGGCTACCCCCTGCTCCCCGAGTTCAATAATTTATTTAATCAACACCTCGGCACATCGGAGGTAGGCGAACGAAGCGAGTATAAATCAAAAACCAAATTGCTTAAACCCAGCTACCCCATGCTCCCCGAGTTCAGTAATTTATTTAATCAACACCTCGGCACATCGGAGGCAGGCGAACGAAGCGAGTATAAATCAAAAACCAAAGTGCTTAAACCCAGCTACCCCATGCTCCCCGAGTTCAGTAATTTATTTAATCAACACCTCGGCACATCGGAGGAAGGCGAACGAAGCGAGTATAGATAAAAACCAAAGTGCTTAAACCTAGCTACCCCATTCTCCCCGAGTTCAGTAATTTATTTAATCAACACCTCGGCACATCGGAGGAAGGCGAACGAAGCGAGTATAAATCAAAAACCAAAGTGCTTAAACCAGCTACCCCATGCTCCCGAGTTCAGTAATTTATTTAATCAACACCTCGGCACATCGGAGGAAGGCGAAAGAAGCGAGTATAAATCAAAAACCAAAGTGCTTAAACCCAGCTACCCCATGCTCCCCGAGTTCAGTAATTTATTTAATCAACACCTCGGCACATCGGAGGAAGCGAACGAAGCGAGTATAAATCAAAAACCAAAGTGCTTAAACCCAGCTACCCCATGCTCCCGAGTTCAGTAATTTATTTAATCAACACCTCGGCACATCGGAGGCAGGCGAACGAAGCGAGTATAAATCAAAAACCAAAGTGCTTAAACCCAGCTACCCCATTCTCCCCGAGTTCAGTAATTTATTTAATCAACAACTCAGCACATCGGAGGCAGCCGAACGAAGCGAGTATAAATCAAAAACCAAAGTGCTTAAACCCAGCTACCCCATGCTCCACGAGTTCAGTAATTTATTTAATCAACACCTCGGCACATCGAAGGAAGGCGAAGAAGCGAGTATAAATCAAAAACCAAAGTGCTTAAACCTAGCTACCCCATGCTCCCCGAGTTCAATAATTTATTTAATCAACACCTCGGCACATCGGAGGCAGGCGAACGAAGCGAGTATAAATCAAAAACCAAAGTGCTTAAACCCAGCTACCCCATTCTCCCCGAGTTCAAATAATCAACACCTCCGCACATCGGAGGAAGGCGAACGAAGCGAGTATAAATCCAAAACCAAAGTGCTTAAACCCAGCTACCCCATGCTCCACGAGTTCAGTAATTTATTTAATCAACACCTCGGCACATCGAAAGAAGGCGAGAGAAGCGAGTATAAATCAAAATCAAAGCGCTTAAACCTAGCTACCCCATTCTCCACGAGTTCAGTAATTTATTTAATCAACACCTCAGCACATCGTAGGCAGCCGAACGAAGCGAGTATTAATCAAAAACAAAGTGCTTAAACCCAGCTACCCCATGCTCCACGAGTTCAGTAATTTATTTAATCAACACCTCGGCACATCGGAGGAAGGCGAACGAAGCGAGTATAAATCAACATCAAAGCGCTTAAACCTAGCTACCCCATTCTCCCCGAGTTCAGTAATTTATTTAATCAACACCTCGGCACATCGAAAGAAGGCGAGAGAAGCGAGTATAAATCAAAATCAAAGCGCTTAAACCTAGCTACCCCATTCTCCCCGAGTTCAATAATTTATTTAATCAACACCTCGGCACATCGGAGGCAGGCGAACGAAGCGAGTATAAATCAAAAACCAAAGTGCTTAAACCCAGCTACCCCATTCTCCCCGAGTTCAAATCAACACCTCCGCACATCGGAGGAAGGCGAACGAAGCGAGTATAAATCAAAAACCAAAGTGCTGAAACCCTGCTACCCCATTCTCCCCGAGTTCAGTAATTTATTTAATCAACACCTCAGCACATCGGAGGCAGCCGAACGAAGCGAGTATAAATCAAAAACCAATGTGCTTAAATCCACCTACCCCATGCTCCCCGAGTTCAGTAATTTATTTAATCAACACCTCGGCACATCGGAGGAAGGCGAACGAAGCTAGTATAAATCAAAAACCAAAGTGCTTAAACCCAGCTACCCCATGCTCCCCGAGTTCAATAATTTATTTAATCAACACCTCGGCACATCGAAAGATGGCGAGAGAAGCGAGTATAAATCAAAATCAAAGCGCTTAAACCTCGCTACCCCATGCTCCCCGAGTTCAGTAATTTATTTAATCAACACCTCAGCACATCGGAGGCAGCCGAACGAAGCGAGTATAAATCAAAAACCAAAGTGCTTAAACCCAGCTACCCCATGCTCCCCGAGTTCAGTAATTTATTTAATCAACACCTCGGCACATCGGAGGAAGGCGAACGAAGCTAGTATAAATCAAAAACCAAAGTTCTTAAACCCAGCTACCCCATGCTCCCCGAGTTCAATAATTTATTTAATCAACACCTCGGCACATCGGAGGCAGGCGAGAGAAGCGAGTATAAATCAAAATCAAAGCGCTTAAACCTAGCTACCCCATTCTCCCCGAGTTCAGTAATTTATTTAATCAACACCTCAGCACATCGGAGGCAGCCGAACGAAGCGAGTATAAATCAAAATCCAAAGTGCTTAAACCAAGCTACCCCATGCTCCACGAGTTCAGTAATTTATTTAATCAACACCTCGGCACATCGGAGGAAGGCGAACGAAGTTAGTATAGATTAAAACCAAAGTGCTTAAACCTAGCTACCCCATTCTCCCCGAGTTCAAATCAACACCTCCGCACATCGGAGTAAGGCGAACGAAGCGAGTATAAATCAAAAACCAAAGTGCTTAAACCCACCTACCCCATGCTCCCCGAGTTCAGTAATTTATTTAATCAACACCTCGGCACATCGGAGGAAGGCGAACGAAGCTAGTATAAATCAAAAACCAAAGTGCTTAAACCCAGCTACCCCATGCTCCCCGAGTTCAATAATTTATTTAATCAACACCTCGGCACATCGGAGGCAGGCGAGAGAAGCGAGTATAAATCAAAATCAAAGCGCTTAAACCTAGCTACCCCATTCTCCCCGAGTTCAGTAATTTATTTAATCAACACCTCAGCACATCGGAGGCAGCCGAACGAAGCGAGTATAAATCAAAAACCAAAGTGCTTAAACCAAGCTACCCCATGCTCCACGAGTTCAGTAATTTATTTAATCAACACCTCGGCACATCGAAAGAAGGCGAGAGAAGCGAGTATAAATCAAAAACCAAAGTGCTTAAACCCAGCTACCCCATGCTCCCCGAGTTCAATAATTTATTTAATCAACACCTCGGCACATCGGAGGCAGGCGAACGAAGCGAGTATAAATCAAAAACCAAAGTGCTTAAACCCAGCTACCCCATTCTCCCCGAGTTCAATAATTTATTTAATCAACACCTCGGCACATCGGAGGCAGGCGAACGAAGCGAGTATAAATCAAAAACCAAAGTGCTTAAACCCAGCTACCCCATTCTCCCCGAGTTCAAATCAACACCTCCGCACATCGGAGGAAGGCGAACGAAGCGAGTATAAATCAAAAACCAAAGTGCTGAAACCCTGCTACCCCATTCTCCCCGAGTTCAGTAATTTATTTAATCAACACCTCAGCACATCGGAGGCAGCCGAACGAAGCGAGTATAAATCAAAAACCAATGTGCTTCAACCCAGCTACCCCATGCTCCACGAGTTCAGTAATTTATTTAATCAACACCTCGGCACATCGAAAGAAGGCGAGAGAAGCGAGTATAAATCAAAAACCAAAGTGCTTAAATCCACCTACCCCATGCTCCCCGAGTTCAGTAATTTATTTAATCAACACCTCGGCACATCGGAGGAAGGCGAACGAAGCTAGTATAAATCAAAAACCAAAGTGCTTAAACCCAGCTACCCCATGCTCCCCGAGTTCAATAATTTATTTAATCAACACCTCGGCACACCGGAGGCAGGCGAACGAAGCGAGTATAAATCAAAAACCAAAGTGCTTAAACCCAGCTACCCCATTCTCCCCGAGTTCAAATCAACACCTCCGCACACCGGAGGCAGGCGAACGAAGCGAGTATAAATCAAAAACCAAAGTGCTTAAACCCAGCTACCCCATTCTCCCCGAGTTCAAATCAACACCTCCGCACATCGGAGGAAGGCGAACGAAGCGAGTATAAATCAAAAACCAAAGTGCTTAAACCCAGCTACCCCATGCTCCCCGAGTTCAATAATTTATAAGGAGTCTCGACGTGGGGTAGCTAGATTTAAGAGTTTTCATTTTTGATCTTTGCTTCTCGCTCTTGCTCGCCTTCCTCCGAGTTGCCGACGTATTTTTTGAAAAAAAGTACTCATAGAAGAAGTCTCGGTGCGTGGGTTAGATTTATTTGAGAATTTTCGTTTTTAAGCTTTGCTTCACGCTCACGCTCGCCTTTCTCCGATTTGCCGACGTACTGTTTTTTTAAAAATGCGTGTATAACGAGTCTCGGTGCGTGGGGTAGCTTGATTTGAGAATTTTCATTTTTAATCTTTGCTTCACGCTCACGCTCGCCTTTCTCCGATTGGCCGACGTACTGTTTTTTTAAAAATTCGTGTATAACGAGTCTCGTAGTGTGGGGTAGCTAGATTTAAGAATTTTCGTTTAGGAGCTTGCTTCTCGCTCTTGCCCACATTCCTCCGATTTGATGACGTATTAAAAAATAATAATAATACTTGTATAAGGAGTCTCGACGTAGGGTAGCTAGATTTAAGAGTTTTCATTTTTGATCTTTGCTTCTCGCTCTTGCTCGCCTTCCTCCGAGTTGCCGACGTATTTTTTGAAAAAAAGTACTCATATAAGAAGTCTCGGTGCGTGGGGTAGCTTTATTTGAGAATTTTCGTTTTTAAGCTTTGCTTCACGCACACGCTCGCCTTTCTCCGATTTGCCGACGTACTGTTTTTTAAAAATTAGTGTATAACGAGTCTCGTAGTATGGGGTAGCTAGATTTCAGAATATTCGTTTAGGAGCTTTGCTTCTCGCTCTTGCCCACCTTCCTCCGATTTGATGACGTATTAAAAAATAAAAATAATAATTGTATAAGGAGTCTCGACGTGGGGTAGCTAGATTTAAGAGTTTTCATTTTTGATCTTTGCTTCTCGCTTTTGCTCGCCTTCCTCCGAGTTGCCGACGTATTTTTTTAAACAAAGTACTCGTATAAGAAATCTCGGTGCGTGGGGTAGCTTTATTTGAGAATTTTCGTTTTTAAGCTTTGCTTCACGCACACGCTCGCCTTTCTCCGATTTGCCGACGTACTGTTTTTTAAAAATTAGTGTATAACGAGTCTCGTAGTATGGGGTAGCTAGATTTCAGAATATTCGTTTAGGAGCTTTGCTTCTCGCTCTTGCCCACCTTCCTCCGATTTGATGACGTATTAAAAAATAAAAATAATACTTGTATAAGGAGTCTCGACGTGGGGTAGCTAGATTTAAGAGTTTTCATTTTTGATCTTTGCTTCTCGCTTTTGCTCGCCTTCCTCCGAGTTGCCGACGTATTTTTTGAAAAAAAGTACTCGTATAAGAAGCCTCGGTGCGTGGGGTAGCTTGATTTGAGAATTTTCGTTTTTAAGCTATGTTTCACGCTCACGCTCGCCTTTCTCCGATTTGCCGACGTACTGTTTTCTAAAAATTCGTGTATAACGAGTCTCGTAGTGTGGGGTAGCTAGATTCAAGAATTTTCGTTTAGGAGCTTGCTTCTCGCTCTTGCCCACCTTCCTCCGATTTGATGACGTATTAAAAAATAATAATAATACTTGTATAAGGAGTCTCGACGTGGGGTAGCTAGATTTAAGAGTTTTCATTTTTGATCTTTGCTTCTCGCTTTTGCTCGCCTTCCTCCGAGTTGCCGACGTATTTTTTTAAACAAAGTACTCGTATAAGAAGTCTCGGTGCGTGGGGTAGCTTGATTTGAGAATTTTCATTTTTAAGCATTACTTCTCGCTCACGCTCACCATTCTCCGATTTGGCTCCGTACTGTTTTTTTAAAAATTCTTGTATAACGAGTCTCGACGTGGGGTAGCTAGATTTAAGAGTTTTCATTTTTGATCTTTGCTTCTCGCTTTTGCTCGCCTTCCTCCGAGTTGCCGACGTATTTTTTTAAACAAAGTACTCGTATAAGAAGTCTCGGTGCGTGGGGTAGCTTGATTTGAGAATTTTCATTTTTAAGCATTACTTCTCGCTCACGCTCACCATTCTCCGATTTGGCGACGTACTGTTTTTTTAAAAATTCTTGTATAACGAGTCTCGACGTGGGGTAGCTAGATTTAAGAATTTTCGTTTAGGAGCATGCTTCTCGCTCTTGCCCACCTTCCTCCGATTTGATGACGTATTAAAAAATAAAAATAATACTTGTATAAGGAGTCTCGACGTGGGGTAGCTAGATTTAAGAGTTTTCATTTTTGATCTTTGCTTCTCGCTTTTGCTCGCCTTCCTCCGAGTTGCCGACGTATTTTTTGAAAAAAAGTACTCGTATAAGAAGCCTCGGTGCGTGGGGTAGCTTGATTTGAGAATTTTCGTTTTTAAGCTTTGTTTCACGCTCACGCTCGCCATTCTCCGATTTGCCGACGTACTGTTTTCTAAAAATTCGTGTATAACGAGTCTCGTAGTGTGGGGTAGCTAGATTTAAGAATTTTCGTTTAGGAGCTTGCTTCTCGCTCTTGCCCACCTTCCTCCGATTTGATGACGTATTAAAAAATAATAATAATACTTGTATAAGGAGTCTCGACGTGGGGTAGCTAGATTTAAGAGTTTTCATTTTTGATCTTTGCTTCTCGCTCTTGCTCGCCTTCCTCCGAGTTGCCGACGTATTTTTTGAAAAAAAGTACTCATATAAGAAGTCTCGGTGCGTGGGGTAGCTTTATTTGAGAATTTTCGTTTTTAAGCTTTGCTTCACGCTCACGCTCGCCTTTCACCGATTTGCTGACGTACTGTTTTTTAAAAATTAGTGTACAACGAGTCTCGTAGTGTGGGGTAGCTAGATTTAAGAATTTTCGTTTAGGAGCTTTGATTCTCGCTCTTGCCCACCTTCCACCGATTTGATGACGTATTAAAAAATAAAAATAATACTTGTATAAGGAGTCTCGACGTGGGGTAGCTAGATTTAAGAGTTTTCATTTTTGATCTTTGCTTCACGCTCACGCTCGCCTTTCTGCGATTCGCCGACGTACTGTTTTTTTAAAAATTCGTGTATAACGAGTCTCGTGGTGTGGGGTAGCTAGATTTAAGAATTTTCGTTTAGGAGCTTTGCTTCTCGCTCTTGCCCACCTTCCTCCGATTTGATGACGTATTAAAAAATAATAATAATACTTGTATAAGGAGTCTCGACGTGGGGTAGCTAGATTTAAGAGTTTTCATTTTTGATCTTTGCTTCTCGCTCTTGCTCGCCTTCCTCCGAGTTGCCGACGTATTTTTTGAAAAAAAGTACTCGTATAAGAAGCCTCGGTGCGTGGGGTAGCTTGATTTGAGAATTTTCGTTTTTAAGCTTTGTTTCACGCTCACGCTCGCCTTTCTCCGATTTGGCGACGTACTGTTTTTTTAAAAATTCTTGTATAACGAGTCTCGACGTGGGGTAGCTAGATTTAAGAGTTTTCATTTTTGATCTTTGCTTCTCGCTTTTGCTCGCCTTCCTCCGAGTTGCCGACGTATTTTTTTAAACAAAGTACTCATATAAGAAGTCTCGGTGCGTGGGGTAGCTTGATTTGAGAATTTTCATTTTTAAGCATTACTTCTCGCTCACGCTCACCATTCTCCGATTTGGCGACGTACTGTTTTTTTAAAAATTCTTGTATAACGAGTCTCGACGTGGGGTAGCTAGATTTAAGAGTTTTCATTTTTGATCTTTGCTTCTCGCTTTTGCTCGCCTTCCTCCGAGTTGCCGACGTATTTTTTGAAAAAAAGTACTCGTATAAGAAGCCTCGGTGCGTGGGGTAGCTGATTTGAGAATTTTCGTTTTTAAGCTTTGTTTCACGCTCACGCTCGCCATTCTCCGATTTGCCGACGTACTGTTTTCTAAAAATTCGTGTATAACGAGTCTCGTAGTGTGGGGTAGCTAGATTTAAGAATTTTCGTTTAGGAGCTTGCTTCTCGCTCTTGCCCACCTTCCTCCGATTTGATGACGTATTAAAAAATAATAATAATACTTGTATAAGGAGTCTCGACGTGGGGTAGCTAGATTTAAGAGTTTTCATTTTTGATCTTTGCTTCTCGCTCTTGCTCGCCTTCCTCCGAGTTGCCGACGTATTTTTTGAAAAAAAGTACTCATATAAGAAGTCTCGGTGCGTGGGGTAGCTTTATTTGAGAATTTTCGTTTTTAAGCTTTGCTTCACGCTCACGCTCGCCTTTCTCCGATTTGCTGACGTACTGTTTTTTAAAAATTAGTGTACAACGAGTCTCGTAGTGTGGGGTAGCTAGATTTAAGAATTTTCGTTTAGGAGCTTTGCTTCTCGCTCTTGCCCACCTTCCTCCGATTTGATGACGTATTAAAAAATAATAATAATACTTGTATAAGGAGTCTCGACGTGGGGTAGCTAGATTTAAGAGTTTTCATTTTTGATCTTTGCTTCTCGCTCTTGCTCGCCTTCCTCCGAGTTGCCGACGTATTTTTTGAAAAAAAGTACTCGTATAAGAAGCCTCGGTGCGTGGGGTAGCTTGATTTGAGAATTTTCGTTTTTAAGCTTTGTTTCACGCTCACGCTCGCCTTTCTCCGATTTGGCGACGTACTGTTTTTTTAAAAATTCTTGTATAACGAGTCTCGACGTGGGGTAGCTAGATTTAAGAGTTTTCATTTTTGATCTTTGCTTCTCGCTTTTGCTCGCCTTCCTCCGAGTTGCCGACGTATTTTTTTAAACAAAGTACTCATATAAGAAGTCTCGTTGCGTGGGGTAGCTTGATTTGAGAATTTTCATTTTTAAGCATTACTTCTCGCTCACGCTCACCATTCTCCGATTTGGCGACGTACTGTTTTTTTGAAAATTCTTGTATAACGAGTCTCGACGTGGGGTAGCTAGATTTAAGAGTTTTCATTTTTGATCTTTGCTTCTCGCTTTTGCTCGCCTTCCTCCGAGTTGCCGACGTATTTTTTGAAAAAAAGTACTCGTATAAGAAGCCTCGGTGCGTGGGGTAGCTGATTTGAGAATTTTCGTTTTTAAGCTTTGTTTCACGCTCACGCTCGCCATTCTCCGATTTGCCGACGTACTGTTTTCTAAAAATTCGTGTATAACGAGTCTCGTAGTGTGGGGTAGCTAGATTTAAGAATTTTCGTTTAGGAGCTTGCTTCTCGCTCTTGCCCACCTTCCTCCGATTTGATGACGTATTAAAAAATAATAATAATACTTGTATAAGGAGTCTCGACGTGGGGTAGCTAGATTTAAGAGTTTTCATTTTTGATCTTTGCTTCTCGCTCTTGCTCGCCTTCCTCCGAGTTGCCGACGTATTTTTTGAAAAAAAGTACTCATATAAGAAGTCTCGGTGCGTGGGGTAGCTTTATTTGAGAATTTTCGTTTTTAAGCTTTGCTTCACGCTCACGCTCGCCTTTCTCCGATTTGCTGACGTACTGTTTTTTAAAAATTAGTGTACAACGAGTCTCGTAGTGTGGGGTAGCTAGATTTAAGAATTTTCGTTTAGGAGCTTTGATTCTCGCTCTTGCCCACCTTCCACCGATTTGATGACGTATTAAAAAATAAAAATAATACTTGTATAAGGAGTCTCGACGTGGGGTAGCTAGATTTAAGAGTTTTCATTTTTGATCTTTGCTTCACGCTCACGCTCGCCTTTCTGCGATTCGCCGACGTACTGTTTTTTTAAAAATTCGTGTATAACGAGTCTCGTAGTGTGGGGTAGCTAGATTTAAGAATTTTCGTTTAGGAGCTTTGCTTCTCGCTCTTGCCCACCTTCCTCCGATTTGATGACGTATTAAAAAATAATAATAATACTTGTATAAGGAGTCTCGACGTGGGGTAGCTAGATTTAAGAGTTTTCATTTTTGATCTTTGCTTCTCGCTCTTGCTCGCCTTCCTCCGAGTTGCCGACGTATTTTTTTAAACAAAGTACTCGTATAAGAAGTCTCGGTGCTTGGGGTAGCTTGATTTGAGAATTTTCATTTTTAAGCATTACTTCTCGCTCACGCTCACCATTCTCCGATTTGGCGACGTACTGTTTTTTTAAAAATTCTTGTATAACGAGTCTCGACGTGGGGTAGCTAGATTTAAGAGTTTTCATTTTTGATCTTTGCTTCACGCTTTTGCTCGCCTTCCTCCGAGTTGCCGACGTATTTTTTGAAAAAAAGTACTCGTATAAGAAGTCTCGGTGCGTAGGGTAGTTTGATTTGAGAATTTTCATTTTTAAGCTTTACTTCTCGGTCACGCTCACCATTATCCGATTTGCCGCCGTACTGTTTTTTTAAAAATTCGTGTATAACGAGTCTCGTAGTGTGGGGTAGCAAGATTTAAGAATTTTCGTTTAGGAGCATGCTTCTCGCTCTTGCCCACCTTCCTCCGATTTGATGACGTATTAAAAAATAAAAATAATACTTGTATAAGGAGTCTCGACGTGGGGTAGCTAGATTTAAGAGTTTTCATTTTTGATCTTTGCTTCTCGCTTTTGCTCGCCTTCCTCCGAGTTGCCGACGTATTTTTTGAAAAAAAGTACTCGTATAAGAAGCCTCGGTGCGTGGGGTAGCTGATTTGAGAATTTTCGTTTTTAAGCTTTGTTTCACGCTCACGCTCGCCTTTCTCCGATTTGCCGACGTACTGTTTTCTAAAAATTCGTGTATAACGAGTCTCGTAGTGTGGGGTAGCTAGATTTAAGAATTTTCGTTTAGGAGCTTTGCTTCTCGCTCTTGCCCACCTTCCTCCGATTTGATGACGGATTAAAAAATAAAAATAATACTTGTATAAGGAGTCTCGACGTGGGGTAGCTAGATTTAAGAGTTTTCATTTTTGATCTTTGCTTCTCGCTTTTGCTCGCCTTCCTCCGAGTTGCCGACGTATTTTTTTAAACAAAGTACTCGTATAAGAAGTCTCGGTGCTTGGGGTAGCTTGATTTGAGAATTTTCATTTTTAAGCATTACTTCTCGCTCACGCTCACCATTCTCCGATTTGGCGACGTACTGTTTTTTTAAAAATTCTTGTATAACGAGTCTCGACGTGGGGTAGCTAGATTTAAGAGTTTTCATTTTTGATCTTTGCTTCACGCTTTTGCTCGACTTCCTCCGAGTTGCCGACGTATTTTTTGAAAAAAAGTACTCGTATAAGAAGTCTCGGTGCGTAGGGTAGTTTGATTTGAGAATTTTCATTTTTAAGCTTTACTTCTCGGTCACGCTCACCATTATCCGATTTGCCGCCGTACTGTTTTTTTAAAAATTCGTGTATAACGAGTCTCGTAGTGTGGGGTAGCAAGATTTAAGAATTTTCGTTTAGGAGCATGCTTCTCGCTCTTGCCCACCTTCCTCCGATTTGATGACGTATTAAAAAATAAAAATAATACTTGTATAAGGAGTCTCGACGTGGGGTAGCTAGATTTAAGAGTTTTCATTTTTGATCTTTGCTTCTCGCTTTTGCTCGCCTTCCTCCGAGTTGCCGACGTATTTTTTGAAAAAAAGTACTCGTATAAGAAGCCTCGGTGCGTGGGGTAGCTGATTTGAGAATTTTCGTTTTTAAGCTTTGTTTCACGCTCACGCTCGCCTTTCTCCGATTTGCCGACGTACTGTTTTCTAAAAATTCGTGTATAACGAGTCTCGTAGTGTGGGGTAGCTAGATTTAAGAATTTTCGTTTAGGAGCTTTGCTTCTCGCTCTTGCCCACCTTCCTCCGATTTGATGACGGATTAAAAAATAAAAATAATACTTGTATAAGGAGTCTCGACGTGGGGTAGCTAGATTTAAGAGTTTTCATTTTTGATCTTTGCTTCTCGCTTTTGCTCGCCTTCCTCCGAGTTGCCGACGTATTTTTTTAAACAAAGTACTCGTATAAGAAGTCTCGGTGCTTGGGGTAGCTTGATTTGAGAATTTTCATTTTTAAGCATTACTTCTCGCTCACGCTCACCATTCTCCGATTTGGCGACGTACTGTTTTTTTAAAAATTCTTGTATAACGAGTCTCGACGTGGGGTAGCTAGATTTAAGAGTTTTCATTTTTGATCTTTGCTTCACGCTTTTGCTCGCCTTCCTCCGAGTTGCCGACGTATTTTTTGAAAAAAAGTACTCGTATAAGAAGTCTCGGTGCGTAGGGTAGTTTGATTTGAGAATTTTCATTTTTAAGCTTTACTTCTCGGTCACGCTCACCATTATCCGATTTGCCGCCGTACTGTTTTTTTAAAAATTCGTGTATAACGAGTCTCGTAGTGTGGGGTAGCAAGATTTAAGAATTTTCGTTTAGGAGCATGCTTCTCGCTCTTGCCCACCTTCCTCCGATTTGATGACGTATTAAAAAATAAAAATAATACTTGTATAAGGAGTCTCGACGTGGGGTAGCTAGATTTAAGAGTTTTCATTTTTGATCTTTGCTTCTCGCTTTTGCTCGCCTTCCTCCGAGTTGCCGACGTATTTTTTGAAAAAAAGTACTCGTATAAGAAGCCTCGGTGCGTGGGGTAGCTTGATTTGAGAATTTTCGTTTTTAAGCTTTGTTTCACGCTCACGCTCGCCTTTCTCCGATTTGCCGACGTACTGTTTTCTAAAAATTCGTGTATAACGAGTCTCGTAGTGTGGGGTAGCTAGATTTAAGAATTTTCGTTTAGGAGCTTTGCTTCTCGCTCTTGCCCACCTTCCTCCGATTTGATGACGGATTAAAAAATAAAAATAATACTTGTATAAGGAGTCTCGACGTGGGGTAGCTAGATTTAAGAGTTTTCATTTTTGATCTTTGCTTCTCGCTTTTGCTCGCCTTCCTCCGAGTTGCCGACGTATTTTTTGAAAAAAAGTACTCGTATAAGAAGTCTCGGTGCGTGGGGTAGCTTGATTTGAGAATTTTCATTTTTAAGCATTACTTCTCGCTCACGCTCACCATTCTCCGATTTGGCGACGTACTGTTTTTTTAAAAATTCTTGTATAACGAGTCTCGACGTGGGGTAGCTAGATTTAAGAGTTTTCATTTTTGATCTTTGCTTCTCGCTTTTGCTCGCCTTCCTCCGAGTTGCCGACGTATTTTTGGAAAAAAAGTACTCGTATAAGAAGTCTCGGTGCGTGGGGTAGCTTGATTTGAGAATTTTCGTTTTTAAGCTATGTTTCACGCTCACGCTCGCCTTTCTCCGATTTGCCGACGTACTGTTTTCTAAAAATTCGTGTATAACGAGTCTCGTAGTGTGGGGTAGCTGATTTGAGAATTTTCGTTTTTAAGCTTTGTTTCACGCTCACGCTCGCCATTCTCCGATTTGCCGACGTACTGTTTTCTAAAAATTCGTGTATAACGAGTCTCGTAGTGTGGGGTAGCTAGATTTAAGAATTTTCGTTTAGGAGCTTGCTTCTCGCTCTTGCCCACCTTCCTCCGATTTGATGACGTATTAAAAAATAATAATAATACTTGTATAAGGAGTCTCGACGTGGGGTAGCTAGATTTAAGAGTTTTCATTTTTGATCTTTGCTTCTCGCTCTTGCTCGCCTTCCTCCGAGTTGCCGACGTATTTTTTGAAAAAAAGTACTCATATAAGAAGTCTCGGTGCGTGGGGTAGCTTTATTTGAGAATTTTCGTTTTTAAGCTTTGCTTCACGCTCACGCTCGCCTTTCTCCGATTTGCTGACGTACTGTTTTTTAAAAATTAGTGTACAACGAGTCTCGTAGTGTGGGGTAGCTAGATTTAAGAATTTTCGTTTAGGAGCTTTGATTCTCGCTCTTGCCCACCTTCCACCGATTTGATGACGTATTAAAAAATAAAAATAATACTTGTATAAGGAGTCTCGACGTGGGGTAGCTAGATTTAAGAGTTTTCATTTTTGATCTTTGCTTCACGCTCACGCTCGCCTTTCTGCGATTCGCCGACGTACTGTTTTTTTAAAAATTCGTGTATAACGAGTCTCGTAGTGTGGGGTAGCTAGATTTAAGAATTTTCGTTTAGGAGCTTTGCTTCTCGCTCTTGCCCACCTTCCTCCGATTTGATGACGTATTAAAAAATAATAATAATACTTGTATAAGGAGTCTCGTCGTGGGGTAGCTAGATTTAAGAGTTTTCATTTTTGATCTTTGCTTCTCGCTCTTGCTCGCCTTCCTCCGAGTTGCCGACGTATTTTTTTAAACAAAGTACTCGTATAAGAAGTCTCGGTGCTTGGGGTAGCTTGATTTGAGAATTTTCATTTTTAAGCATTACTTCTCGCTCACGCTCACCATTCTCCGATTTGGCGACGTACTGTTTTTTTAAAAATTCTTGTATAACGAGTCTCGACGTGGGGTAGCTAGATTTAAGAGTTTTCATTTTTGATCTTTGCTTCACGCTTTTGCTCGCCTTCCTCCGAGTTGCCGACGTATTTTTTGAAAAAAAGTACTCGTATAAGAAGTCTCGGTGCGTAGGGTAGTTTGATTTGAGAATTTTCATTTTTAAGCTTTACTTCTCGGTCACGCTCACCATTATCCGATTTGCCGCCGTACTGTTTTTTTAAAAATTCGTGTATAACGAGTCTCGTAGTGTGGGGTAGCAAGATTTAAGAATTTTCGTTTAGGAGCATGCTTCTCGCTCTTGCCCACCTTCCTCCGATTTGATGACGTATTAAAAAATAAAAATAATACTTGTATAAGGAGTCTCGACGTGGGGTAGCTAGATTTAAGAGTTTTCATTTTTGATCTTTGCTTCTCGCTTTTGCTCGCCTTCCTCCGAGTTGCCGACGTATTTTTTGAAAAAAAGTACTCGTATAAGAAGCCTCGGTGCGTGGGGTAGCTGATTTGAGAATTTTCGTTTTTAAGCTTTGTTTCACGCTCACGCTCGCCTTTCTCCGATTTGCCGACGTACTGTTTTCTAAAAATTCGTGTATAACGAGTCTCGTAGTGTGGGGTAGCTAGATTTAAGAATTTTCGTTTAGGAGCTTTGCTTCTCGCTCTTGCCCACCTTCCTCCGATTTGATGACGGATTAAAAAATAAAAATAATACTTGTATAAGGAGTCTCGACGTGGGGTAGCTAGATTTAAGAGTTTTCATTTTTGATCTTTGCTTCTCGCTTTTGCTCGCCTTCCTCCGAGTTGCCGACGTATTTTTTTAAACAAAGTACTCGTATAAGAAGTCTCGGTGCTTGGGGTAGCTTGATTTGAGAATTTTCATTTTTAAGCATTACTTCTCGCTCACGCTCACCATTCTCCGATTTGGCGACGTACTGTTTTTTTAAAAATTCTTGTATAACGAGTCTCGACGTGGGGTAGCTAGATTTAAGAGTTTTCATTTTTGATCTTTGCTTCACGCTTTTGCTCGCCTTCCTCCGAGTTGCCGACGTATTTTTTGAAAAAAAGTACTCGTATAAGAAGTCTCGGTGCGTAGGGTAGTTTGATTTGAGAATTTTCATTTTTAAGCTTTACTTCTCGGTCACGCTCACCATTATCCGATTTGCCGCCGTACTGTTTTTTTAAAAATTCGTGTATAACGAGTCTCGTAGTGTGGGGTAGCAAGATTTAAGAATTTTCGTTTAGGAGCATGCTTCTCGCTCTTGCCCACCTTCCTCCGATTTGATGACGTATTAAAAAATAAAAATAATACTTGTATAAGGAGTCTCGACGTGGGGTAGCTAGATTTAAGAGTTTTCATTTTTGATCTTTGCTTCTCGCTTTTGCTCGCCTTCCTCCGAGTTGCCGACGTATTTTTTGAAAAAAAGTACTCGTATAAGAAGCCTCGGTGCGTGGGGTAGCTGATTTGAGAATTTTCGTTTTTAAGCTTTGTTTCACGCTCACGCTCGCCTTTCTCCGATTTGCCGACGTACTGTTTTCTAAAAATTCGTGTATAACGAGTCTCGTAGTGTGGGGTAGCTAGATTTAAGAATTTTCGTTTAGGAGCTTTGCTTCTCGCTCTTGCCCACCTTCCTCCGATTTGATGACGGATTAAAAAATAAAAATAATACTTGTATAAGGAGTCTCGACGTGGGGTAGCTAGATTTAAGAGTTTTCATTTTTGATCTTTGCTTCTCGCTTTTGCTCGCCTTCCTCCGAGTTGCCGACGTATTTTTTAAACAAAGTACTCGTATAAGAAGTCTCGGTGCTTGGGGTAGCTTGATTTGAGAATTTTCATTTTTAAGCATTACTTCTCGCTCACGCTCACCATTCTCCGATTTGGCGACGTACTGTTTTTTTAAAAATTCTTGTATAACGAGTCTCGACGTGGGGTAGCTAGATTTAAGAGTTTTCATTTTTGATCTTTGCTTCACGCTTTTGCTCGCCTTCCTCCGAGTTGCCGACGTATTTTTTGAAAAAAAGTACTCGTATAAGAAGTCTCGGTGCGTAGGGTAGTTTGATTTGAGAATTTTCATTTTTAAGCTTTACTTCTCGGTCACGCTCACCATTATCCGATTTGCCGCCGTACTGTTTTTTTAAAAATTCGTGTATAACGAGTCTCGTAGTGTGGGGTAGCAAGATTTAAGAATTTTCGTTTAGGAGCATGCTTCTCGCTCTTGCCCACCTTCCTCCGATTTGATGACGTATTAAAAAATAAAAATAATACTTGTATAAGGAGTCTCGACGTGGGGTAGCTAGATTTAAGAGTTTTCATTTTTGATCTTTGCTTCTCGCTTTTGCTCGCCTTCCTCCGAGTTGCCGACGTATTTTTTGAAAAAAAGTACTCGTATAAGAAGCCTCGGTGCGTGGGGTAGCTTGATTTGAGAATTTTCGTTTTTAAGCTTTGTTTCACGCTCACGCTCGCCTTTCTCCGATTTGCCGACGTACTGTTTTCTAAAAATTCGTGTATAACGAGTCTCGTAGTGTGGGGTAGCTAGATTTAAGAATTTTCGTTTAGGAGCTTTGCTTCTCGCTCTTGCCCACCTTCCTCCGATTTGATGACGGATTAAAAAATAAAAATAATACTTGTATAAGGAGTCTCGACGTGGGGTAGCTAGATTTAAGAGTTTTCATTTTTGATCTTTGCTTCTCGCTTTTGCTCGCCTTCCTCCGAGTTGCCGACGTATTTTTTGAAAAAAAGTACTCGTATAAGAAGTCTCGGTGCGTGGGGTAGCTTGATTTGAGAATTTTCATTTTTAAGCATTACTTCTCGCTCACGCTCACCATTCTCCGATTTGGCGACGTACTGTTTTTTTAAAAATTCTTGTATAACGAGTCTCGACGTGGGGTAGCTAGATTTAAGAGTTTTCATTTTTGATCTTTGCTTCTCGCTTTTGCTCGCCTTCCTCCGAGTTGCCGACGTATTTTTGGAAAAAAAGTACTCGTATAAGAAGTCTCGGTGCGTGGGGTAGCTTGATTTGAGAATTTTCGTTTTTAAGCTATGTTTCACGCTCACGCTCGCCTTTCTCCGATTTGCCGACGTACTGTTTTCTAAAAATTCGTGTATAACGAGTCTCGTAGTGTGGGGTAGCTAGATTTAAGAATTTTCGTTTAGGAGCTTTGCTTCTCGCTCTTGCCCACCTTCCTCCGATTTGATGACGTATTAAAAAATAAAAATAATACTTGTATAAGGAGTCTCGACGTGGGGTAGCTAGATTTAAGAGTTTTCATTTTTGATCTTTGCTTCTCGCTTTTGCTCGCCTTCCTCCGAGTTGCCGACGTATTTTTTTAAACAATGTACTCGTATAAGAAGTCTCGGTGCGTGGGGTAGCTTGATTTGAGAATTTTCATTTTTAAGCATTACTTCTCGCTCACGCTCACCATTCTCCGATTTGGCGACGTACTGTTTTTTTAAAAATTCTTGTATAACGAGTCTCGACGTGGGGTAGCTAGATTTAAGAGTTTTCATTTTTGATCTTTGCTTCTCGCTTTTGCTCGCCTTCCTCCGAGTTGCCGACGTATTTTTTTAAACAAAGTACTCGTATAAGAAGTCTCGGTGCGTGGGGTAGCTTGATTTGAGAATTTTCATTTTTAAGCATTACTTCTCGCTCACGCTCACCATTCTCCGATTTGGCGACGTACTGTTTTTTTAAAAATTCTTGTATAACGAGTCTCGACGTGGGGTAGCTAGATTTAAGAATTTTCGTTTAGGAGCATGCTTCTCGCTCTTGCCCACCTTCCTCCGATTTGATGATGGATTAAAAAATAAAAATAATACTTGTATAAGGAGTCTCGACGTGGGGTAGCTAGATTTAAGAGTTTTCATTTTTGATCTTTGCTTCTCGCTTTTGCTCGCCTTCCTCCGAGTTGCCGACGTATTTTTTTAAACAAAGTACTCGTATAAGAAGTCTCGGTGCGTGGGGTAGCTAGATTTAAGAGTTTTCATTTTTGATCTTTGCTTCTCGCTTTTGCTCGCCTTCCTCCGAGTTGCCGACGTATTTTTTGAAAAAAAGTACTCGTATAAGAAGTCTCGGTGCGTAGGGTAGTTTGATTTGAGAATTTTCATTTTTAAGCTTTACTTCTCGGTCACGCTCACCATTATCCGATTTGCCGCCGTACTGTTTTTTTAAAAATTCGTGTATAACGAGTCTCGTAGTGTGGGGTAGCAAGATTTAAGAATTTTCGTTTAGGAGCATGCTTCTCGCTCTTGCCCACCTTCCTCCGATTTGATGACGTATTAAAAAATAAAAATAATACTTGTATAAGGAGTCTCGACGTGGGTTAGCTAGATTTAAGAGTTTTCATTTTTGATCTTTGCTTCTCGCTTTTGCTCGCCTTCCTCCGAGTTGCCGACGTATTTTTTGAAAAAAAGTACTCGTATAAGAAGTCTCGGTGCGTGGGGTCGCTTGATTTGAGAATTTTCATTTTTAAGCATTACTTCTCGCTCACGCTCACCATTCTCCGATTTGGCGACGTACTGTTTTTTTAAAAATTCTTGTATAACGAGTCTCGACGTGGGGTAGCTAGATTTAAGAGTTTTCATTTTTGATCTTTGCTTCTCGCTTTTGCTCGCCTTCCTCCGAGTTGCCGACGTATTTTTGGAAAAAAAGTAATCGTATAAGAAGTCTCGGTGCGTGGGGTAGCTTGATTTGAGAATTTTCGTTTTTAAGCTATGTTTCACGCTCACGATCGCCTTTCTCCGATTTGCCGACGTACTGTTTTCTAAAAATTCGTGTATAACGAGTCTCGTAGTGTGGGGTAGCTAGATTTAAGAATTTTCGTTTAGGAGCTTTGCTTCTCGCTCTTGCCCACCTTCCTCCGATTTGATGACGTATTAAAAAATAAAAATAATACTTGTATAAGGAGTCTCGACGTGGGGTAGCTAGATTTAAGAGTTTTCATTTTTGATCTTTGCTTCTCGCTTTTGCTCGCCTTCCTCCGAGTTGCCGACGTATTTTTTTAAACAAAGTACTCGTATAAGAAGTCTCGGTGCGTGGGGTAGCTTGATTTGAGAATTTTCATTTTTAAGCATTACTTCTCGCTCACGCTCACCATTCTCCGATTTGGCGACGTACTGTTTTTTTAAAAATCCTTGTATAACGAGTCTCGACGTGGGGTAGCTAGATTTAAGAGTTTTCATTTTTGATCTTTGCTTCTCGCTTTTGCTCGCCTTCCTCCGAGTTGCCGACGTATTTTTTAAACAAAGTACTCGTATAAGAAGTCTCGGTGCGTGGGGTAGCTTGATTTGAGAATTTTCATTTTTAAGCATTACTTCTCGCTCACGCTCACCATTCTCCGATTTGGCGACGTACTGTTTTTTTAAAAATTCTTGTATAACGAGTCTCGACGTGGGGTAGCTAGATTTAAGAGTTTTCATTTTTGATCTTTGCTTCTCGCTTTTGCTCGCCTTCCTCCGAGTTGCCGACGTATTTTTTTAAACAAAGTACTCGTATAAGAAGTCTCGGTGCGTGGGGTAGCTTGATTTGAGAATTTTCATTTTTAAGCATTACTTCTCGCTCACGCTCACCATTCTCCGATTTGGCGACGTACTGTTTTTTTAAAAATTCTTGTATAACGAGTCTCGACGTGGGGTAGCTAGATTTAAGAATTTTCGTTTAGGAGCATGCTTCTCGCTCTTGCCCACCTTCCTCCGATTTGATGATGGATTAAAAAATAAAAATAATACTTGTATAAGGAGTCTCGACGTGGGGTAGCTAGATTTAAGAGTTTTCATTTTTGATCTTTGCTTCTCGCTTTTGCTCGCCTTCCTCCGAGTTGCTGACGTATTTTTTTAAACAAAGTACTCGTATAAGAAGTCTCGGTGCGTGGGGTAGCTAGATTTAAGAGTTTTCATTTTTGATCTTTGCTTCTCGCTTTTGCTCGCCTTCCTCCGAGTTGCCGACGTATTTTTTGAAAAAAAGTACTCGTATAAGAAGTCTCGGTGCGTAGGGTAGTTTGATTTGAGAATTTTCATTTTTAAGCTTTACTTCTCGGTCACGCTCACCATTATCCGATTTGCCGCCGTACTGTTTTTTTAAAAATTCGTGTATAACGAGTCTCGTAGTGTGGGGTAGCAAGATTTAAGAATTTTCGTTTAGGAGCATGCTTCTCGCTCTTGCCCACCTTCCTCCGATTTGATGACGTATTAAAAAATAAAAATAATACTTGTATAAGGAGTATCGACGTGGGTTAGCTAGATTTAAGAGTTTTCATTTTTGATCTTTGCTTCTCGGTTTTGCTCGCCTTCCTCCGAGTTGCCGACGTATTTTTTGAAAAAAAGTACTCATATAAGAAGTCTCGGTGCGTGGGTTAGATTGATTTGAGAATTTTCGTTTTTAAGCTTTGCTTCACGCTCACGCTCGCCTTTCTCCGATTTGCCGACGTACTGTTTTTTTAAAAATGCGTGTATAACGAGTCTCGGTGCGTGGGGTAGCTTGATTTGAGAATTTTCATTTTTATGCTTTGCTTCACGCTCACGCTCGCCTTTCTCCGATTGGCCGACGTACTGTTTTTTTAAAAATTCGTGTATAACGAGTCTCGTAGTGTGGGGTAGCTAGATTTAAGAATTTTCGTTTAGGAACTTGCTTCTCGCTCTTGCCCACTTTCCTCCGATTTGATGACGTATTAAAAAATAATAATAATACTTGTATAAGGAGTCTCGACGTGGGGTAGCTAGATTTAAGAGTTTTCATTTTTGATCTTTGCTTCACGCTCACGCTCGCCTTTCTCCGGTTTGCCGACGTACTGTTTTTTTAAAAATTCGTGTATAACGAGTCTCGTAGTGTGGGGTAGCTAGATTTAAGAATTTTCGTTTAGGAGCTTTGCTTCTCGCTCTTGCCCACCTTCCTCCGATTTGATGACGTATTAAAAAATAAAAATAATAATTGTATAAGGAGTCTCGACGTGGGGTAGCTAGATTTAAGAGTTTTCATTTTTGATCTTTGCTTCTCGCTTTTGCTCGCCTTCCTCCGAGTTGCCGACGTATTTTTTGAAAAAAAGTACTCGTATAAGAAGCCTCGGTGCGTGGGGTAGCTTGATTTGAGAATTTTCGTTTTTAAGCTTTGTTTCACGCTTACGCTCGCCTTTCTCCGATTTGCCGACGTACTGTTTTCTAAAAATTCGTGTATAACGAGTCTCGTAGTGTGGGGTAGCAAGATTTAAGAATTTTCGTTTAGGAGCTTTGCTTCTCGCTCTTGCCCACCTTCCTCCGATTTGATGACGGATTAAAAAATAAAAATAATACTTGTATAAGGAGTCTCGACGTGGGGTAGCTAGATTTAAGAGTTTTCATTTTTGATCTTTGCTTCTCGGTTTTGCTCGCCTTCCTCCGAGTTGCCGACGTATTTTTTGAAAAAAGTACTCATATAAGAAGTCCCGGTGCGTAGGGTAGTTTGATTTGAGAATTTTCATTTTTAAGCTTTACTTCTCGCTCACGCTCACCATTCTCCGATTTGGCGACGTACTGTTTTTTTAAAAATTCTTGTATAACGAGTCTCGACGTGGGGTAGCTAGATTTAAGAGTTTTCATTTTTGATCTTTGCTTCACGCTTTTGCTCGCCTTCCTCCGAGTTGCCGACGTATTTTTTGAAAAAAAGTACTCGTATAAGAAGTCTCGGTGCGTAGGGTAGTTTGATTTGAGAATTTTCATTTTTAAGCTTTACTTCTCGGTCACGCTCACCATTATCCGATTTGCCGCCGTACTGTTTTTTGAAAAATTCGTGTATAACGAGTCTCGTAGTGTGGGGTAGCAAGATTTAAGAATTTTCGTTTAGGAGCATGCTTCTCGCTCTTGCCCACCTTCCTCCGATTTGATGACGTATTAAAAAATAAAAATAATACTTGTATAAGGAGTCTCGACGTGGGGTAGCTAGATTTAAGAGTTTTCATTTTTGATCTTTGCTTCTCGCTTTTGCTCGCCTTCCTCCGAGTTGCCGACGTATTTTTTGAAAAAAAGTACTCGTATAAGAAGCCTCGGTGCGTGGGGTAGCTTGATTTGAGAATTTTCGTTTTTAAGCTTTGTTTCACGCTCACGCTCGCCTTTCTCCGATTTGCCGACGTACTGTTTTCTAAAAATTCGTGTATAACGAGTCTCGTAGTGTGGGGTAGCTAGATTTAAGAATTTTCGTTTAGGAGCTTTGCTTCTCGCTGTTGCCCACCTTCCTCCGATTTGATGACGGATTAAAAAATAAAAATAATACTTGTATAAGGAGTCTCGACGTGGGGTAGCTAGATTTAAGAGTTTTCATTTTTGATCTTTGCTTCTCGCTTTTGCTCGCCTTCCTCCGAGTTGCCGACGTATTTTTTGAAAAAAAGTACTCGTATAAGAAGTCTCGGTGCGTGGGGTAGCTTGATTTGAGAATTTTCATTTTTAAGCATTACTTCTCGCTCACGCTCACCATTCTCCGATTTGGCGACGTACTGTTTTTTTAAAAATTCTTGTATAACGAGTCTCGACGTGGGGTAGCTAGATTTAAGAGTTTTCATTTTTGATCTTTGCTTCTCGCTTTTGCTCGCCTTCCTCCGAGTTGCCGACGTATTTTTGGAAAAAAAGTACTCGTATAAGAAGTCTCGGTGCGTGGGGTAGCTTGATTTGAGAATTTTCGTTTTTAAGCTATGTTTCACGCTCACGCTCGCCTTTCTCCGATTTGCCGACGTACTGTTTTCTAAAAATTCGTGTATAACGAGTCTCGTAGTGTGGGGTAGCTAGATTTAAGAATTTTCGTTTAGGAGCTTTGCTTCTCGCTCTTGCCCACCTTCCTCCGATTTGATGACGTATTAAAAAATAAAAATAATACTTGTATAAGGAGTCTCGACGTGGGGTAGCTAGATTTAAGAGTTTTCATTTTTGATCTTTGCTTCTCGCTTTTGCTCGCCTTCCTCCGAGTTGCCGACGTATTTTTTTAAACAAAGTACTCGTATAAGAAGTCTCGGTGCGTGGGGTAGCTTGATTTGAGAATTTTCATTTTTAAGCATTACTTCTCGCTCACGCTCACCATTCTCCGATTTGGCGACGTACTGTTTTTTTAAAAATTCTTGTATAACGAGTCTCGACGTGGGGTAGCTAGATTTAAGAGTTTTCATTTTTGATCTTTGCTTCTCGCTTTTGCTCGCCTTCCTCCGAGTTGCCGACGTATTTTTTAAACAAAGTACTCGTATAAGAAGTCTCGGTGCGTGGGGTAGCTTGATTTGAGAATTTTCATTTTTAAGCATTACTTCTCGCTCACGCTCACCATTCTCCGATTTGGCGACGTACTGTTTTTTTAAAAATTCTTGTATAACGAGTCTCGACGTGGGGTAGCTAGATTTAAGAATTTTCGTTTAGGAGCATGCTTCTCGCTCTTGCCCACCTTCCTCCGATTTGATGATGGATTAAAAAATAAAAATAATACTTGTATAAGGAGTCTCGACGTGGGGTAGCTAGATTTAAGAGTTTTCATTTTTGATCTTTGCTTCTCGCTTTTGCTCGCCTTCCTCCGAGTTGCGACGTATTTTTTTAAACAAAGTACTCGTATAAGAAGTCTCGGTGCGTGGGGTAGCTAGATTTAAGAAGTTTTTCATTTTTGATCTTTGGCTTCTCGCTTTTGCTCGCCTTCCTCCGAGTTGCCGACGTATTTTTTGAAAAAAAGTACTCGTATAAGAAGTCTCGGTGCGTGGGTAGTTTGATTTGAGAATTTTCATTTTTAAGCTTTACTTCTCGGTCACGCTCACCATTATCCGATTTGCCGCCGTACTGTTTTTTTAAAAATTCGTGTATAACGAGTCTCGTAGTGTGGGGTAGCAAGATTTAAGAATTTTCGTTTAGGAGCATGCTTCTCGCTCTTGCCCACCTTCCTCCGATTTGATGACGTATTAAAAAATAAAAATAATAATTGTATAAGGAGTCTCGACGTGGGGTAGCTAGATTTAAGAGTTTTCATTTTTGATCTTTGCTTCTCGCTTTTGCTCGCCTTCCTCCGAGTTGCCGACGTATTTTTTTAAAAAAGTACTCGTATAAGAAGTCTCGGTGCTGGGTAGCTAGATTTAAGAGTTTTCATTTTTGATCTTTGCTTCTCGCTTTTGCTCGCCTTCCTCCGAGTTGCCGACGTATTTTTTAAAAAAAGTACTCGTATAAGAAGTCTCGGTGCGTGGGTAGTTGATTTGAGAATTTTCATTTTTAAGCTTTACTTCTCGTCACGCTCGCCTTCTCCGATTTGCCGACGTACTGTTTTTTTAAAAATTCGTGTATAACGAGTCTCGTAGTGTGGGGTAGCTAGATTTAAGAATTTTCGTTTAGGAGCATGCTTCTCGCTCTTGCCCACCTTCCTCCGATTTGATGACGTATTAAAAAATAAAAATAATAATTGTATAAGGAGTCTCGACGTGGGGTAGCTAGATTTAAGAGTTTTCATTTTTGATCTTTGCTTCTCGCTTTTGCTCGCCTTCCTCCGAGTTGCCGACGTATTTTTTGAAAAAAAGTACTCGTATAAGAAGCCTCGGTGCGTGGGGTAGCTTGATTTGAGAATTTTCGTTTTTAAGCTTTGTTTCACGCTTACGCTCGCCTTTCTCCGATTTGCCGACGTACTGTTTTCTAAAAATTCGTGTATAACGAGTCTCGTAGTGTGGGGTAGCTAGATTTAAGAATTTTCGTTTAGGAGCTTTGCTTCTCGCTCTTGCCCACCTTCCTCCGATTTGATGACGGATTAAAAAATAAAAATAATACTTGTATAAGGAGTCTCGACGTGGGGTAGCTAGATTTAAGAGTTTTCATTTTTGATCTTTGCTTCTCGGTTTTGCTCGCCTTCCTCCGAGTTGCCGACGTATTTTTTGAAAAAAAGTACTCATATAAGAAGTCTCGGTGCGTGGGTAGTTTGATTTGAGAATTTTCATTTTTAAGCTTTACTTCTCGCTCACGCTCACCATTCTCCGATTTGGCGACGTACTGTTTTTTTAAAAATTCTTGTATAACGAGTCTCGACGTGGGGTAGCTAGATTTAAGAGTTTTCATTTTTGATCTTTGCTTCACGCTTTTGCTCGCCTTCCTCCGAGTTGCCGACGTATTTTTTGAAAAAAAGTACTCGTATAAGAAGTCTCGGTGCGTAGGGTAGTTTGATTTGAGAATTTTCATTTTTAAGCTTTACTTCTCGGTCACGCTCACCATTATCCGATTTGCCGCCGTACTGTTTTTTGAAAAATTCGTGTATAACGAGTCTCGTAGTGTGGGGTAGCAAGATTTAAGAATTTTCGTTTAGGAGCATGCTTCTCGCTCTTGCCCACCTTCCTCCGATTTGATGACGTATTAAAAAATAAAAATAATACTTGTATAAGGAGTCTCGACGTGGGGTAGCTAGATTTAAGAGTTTTCATTTTTGATCTTTGCTTCTCGCTTTTGCTCGCCTTCCTCCGAGTTGCCGACGTATTTTTTGAAAAAAAGTACTCGTATAAGAAGCCTCGGTGCGTGGGGTAGCTTGATTTGAGAATTTTCGTTTTTAAGCTTTGTTTCACGCTCACGCTCGCCTTTCTCCGATTTGCCGACGTACTGTTTTCTAAAAATTCGTGTATAACGAGTCTCGTAGTGTGGGGTAGCTAGATTTAAGAATTTTCGTTTAGGAGCTTTGCTTCTCGCTGTTGCCCACCTTCCTCCGATTTGATGACGGATTAAAAAATAAAAATAATACTTGTATAAGGAGTCTCGACGTGGGGTAGCTAGATTTAAGAGTTTTCATTTTTGATCTTTGCTTCTCGCTTTTGCTCGCCTTCCTCCGAGTTGCCGACGTATTTTTTGAAAAAAAGTACTCGTATAAGAAGTCTCGGTGCGTGGGGTAGCTTGATTTGAGAATTTTCATTTTTAAGCATTACTTCTCGCTCACGCTCACCATTCTCCGATTTGGCGACGTACTGTTTTTTTAAAAATTCTTGTATAACGAGTCTCGACGTGGGGTAGCTAGATTTAAGAGTTTTCATTTTTGATCTTTGCTTCTCGCTTTTGCTCGCCTTCCTCCGAGTTGCCGACGTATTTTTGGAAAAAAAGTACTCGTATAAGAAGTCTCGGTGCGTGGGGTAGCTTGATTTGAGAATTTTCGTTTTTAAGCTATGTTTCACGCTCACGCTCGCCTTTCTCCGATTTGCCGACGTACTGTTTTCTAAAAATTCGTGTATAACGAGTCTCGTAGTGTGGGGTAGCTAGATTTAAGAATTTTCGTTTAGGAGCTTTGCTTCTCGCTCTTGCCCACCTTCCTCCGATTTGATGACGTATTAAAAAATAAAAATAATACTTGTATAAGGAGTCTCGACGTGGGGTAGCTAGATTTAAGAGTTTTCATTTTTGATCTTTGCTTCTCGCTTTTGCTCGCCTTCCTCCGAGTTGCCGACGTATTTTTTTAAACAAAGTACTCGTATAAGAAGTCTCGGTGCGTGGGGTAGCTTGATTTGAGAATTTTCATTTTTAAGCATTACTTCTCGCTCACGCTCACCATTCTCCGATTTGGCGACGTACTGTTTTTTTAAAAATTCTTGTATAACGAGTCTCGACGTGGGGTAGCTAGATTTAAGAGTTTTCATTTTTGATCTTTGCTTCTCGCTTTTGCTCGCCTTCCTCCGAGTTGCCGACGTATTTTTTTAAACAAAGTACTCGTATAAGAAGTCTCGGTGCGTGGGGTAGCTTGATTTGAGAATTTTCATTTTTAAGCATTACTTCTCGCTCACGCTCACCATTCTCCGATTTGGCGACGTACTGTTTTTTTAAAAATTCTTGTATAACGAGTCTCGACGTGGGGTAGCTAGATTTAAGAATTTTCGTTTAGGAGCATGCTTCTCGCTCTTGCCCACCTTCCTCCGATTTGATGATGGATTAAAAAATAAAAATAATACTTGTATAAGGAGTCTCGACGTGGGGTAGCTAGATTTAAGAGTTTTCATTTTTGATCTTTGCTTCTCGCTTTTGCTCGCCTTCCTCCGAGTTGCTGACGTATTTTTTTAAACAAAGTACTCGTATAAGAAGTCTCGGTGCGTGGGGTAGCTAGATTTAAGAGTTTTCATTTTTGATCTTTGCTTCTCGCTTTTGCTCGCCTTCCTCCGAGTTGCCGACGTATTTTTTGAAAAAAAGTACTCGTATAAGAAGTCTCGGTGCGTAGGGTAGTTTGATTTGAGAATTTTCATTTTTAAGCTTTACTTCTCGGTCACGCTCACCATTATCCGATTTGCCGCCGTACTGTTTTTTTAAAAATTCGTGTATAACGAGTCTCGTAGTGTGGGGTAGCAAGATTTAAGAATTTTCGTTTAGGAGCATGCTTCTCGCTCTTGCCCACCTTCCTCCGATTTGATGACGTATTAAAAAATAAAAATAATACTTGTATAAGGAGTATCGACGTGGGTTAGCTAGATTTAAGAGTTTTCATTTTTGATCTTTGCTTCTCGGTTTTGCTCGCCTTCCTCCGAGTTGCCGACGTATTTTTTGAAAAAAAGTACTCATATAAGAAGTCTCGGTGCGTGGGTTAGATTGATTTGAGAATTTTCGTTTTTAAGCTTTGCTTCACGCTCACGCTCGCCTTTCTCCGATTTGCCGACGTACTGTTTTTTTAAAAATGCGTGTATAACGAGTCTCGGTGCGTGGGGTAGCTTGATTTGAGAATTTTCATTTTTATGCTTTGCTTCACGCTCACGCTCGCCTTTCTCCGATTGGCCGACGTACTGTTTTTTTAAAAATTCGTGTATAACGAGTCTCGTAGTGTGGGGTAGCTAGATTTAAGAATTTTCGTTTAGGAACTTGCTTCTCGCTCTTGCCCACTTTCCTCCGATTTGATGACGTATTAAAAAATAATAATAATACTTGTATAAGGAGTCTCGACGTGGGGTAGCTAGATTTAAGAGTTTTCATTTTTGATCTTTGCTTCACGCTCACGCTCGCCTTTCTCCGGTTTGCCGACGTACTGTTTTTTTAAAAATTCGTGTATAACGAGTCTCGTAGTGTGGGGTAGCTAGATTTAAGAATTTTCGTTTAGGAGCATGCTTCTCGCTCTTGCCCACCTTCCTCCGATTTGATGACGTATTAAAAAATAAAAATAATACTTGTATAAGGAGTCTCGACGTGGGGTAGCTAGATTTAAGAGTTTTCATTTTTGATCTTTGCTTCTCGCTTTTGCTCGCCTTCCTCCGAGTTGCCGACGTATTTTTTGAAAAAAAGTACTCGTATAAGAAGTCTCGGTGCGTGGGGTAGCTTGATTTGAGAATTTTCATTTTTAAGCATTACTTCTCGCTCACGCTCACCATTCTCCGATTTGGCGACGTACTGTTTTTTTAAAAATTCGTGTATAACGAGTCTCGTAGTGTGGGGTAGCTAGATTTAAGAGTTTTCATTTTTGATCTTTGCTTCTCGCTTTTGCTCGCCTTCCTCCGAGTTGCCGACGTATTTTTTTAAACAAAGTACTCGTATAAGAAGTCTCGGTGCGTGGGGTAGCTTGATTTGAGAATTTTCATTTTTAAGCATTACTTCTCGCTCACGCTCACCATTCTCCGATTTGGCGAGGTACTGTTTTTTGAAAAATTCTTGTATAACGAGTCTCGACGTGGGGTAGCTAGATTTAAGAATTTTCGTTTAGGAGCATGCTTCTCGCTCTTGCCCACCTTCCTCCGATTTGATGATGGATTAAAAAATAAAAATAATACTTGTATAAGGAGTCTCGACGTGGGGTAGCTAGATTTAAGAGTTTTCATTTTTGATCTTTGCTTCTCGCTTTTGCTCGCCTTCCTCCGAGTTGCCGACGTATTTTTTTAAACAAAGTACTCGTATAAGAAGTCTCGGTGCTTGGGTAGCTAGATTTAAGAGTTTTCATTTTTGATCTTTGCTTCTCGCTTTTGCTCGCCTTCCTCCGAGTTGCCGACGTATTTTTTGAAAAAAAGTACTCGTATAAGAAGTCTCGGTGCGTAGGGTAGTTTGATTTGAGAATTTTCATTTTTAAGCTTTACTTCTCGGTCACGCTCACCATTATCCGATTTGCCGCCGTACTGTTTTTTTAAAAATTCGTGTATAACGAGTCTCGTAGTGTGGGGTAGCAAGATTTAAGAATTTTCGTTTAGGAGCATGCTTCTCGCTCTTGCCCACCTTCCTCCGATTTGATGACGTATTAAAAAATAAAAATAATACTTGTATAAGGAGTCTCGACGTGGGTTAGCTAGATTTAAGAGTTTTCATTTTTGATCTTTGCTTCTCGGTTTTGCTCGCCTTCCTCCGAGTTGCCGACGTATTTTTTGAAAAAAAGTACTCATATAAGAAGTCTCGGTGCGTGGGTTAAATTGATTTGAGAATTTTCGTTTTTAAGCTTTGCTTCACGCTCACGCTCGCCTTTCTCCGATTTGCCGACGTACTGTTTTTTTAAAAATGCGTGTATAACGAGTCTCGGTGCGTGGGGTAGCTTGATTTGAGAATTTTCATTTTTATGCTTTGCTTCACGCTCACGCTCGCCTTTCTCCGATTGGCCGACGTACTGTTTTTTTAAAAATTCGTGTATAACGAGTCTCGTAGTGTGGGGTAGCTAGATTTAAGAATTTTCGTTTAGGAGCTTGCTTCTCGCTCTTGCCCACCTTCCTCCGATTTGATGACGTATTAAAAAATAATAATAATACTTGTATAAGGAGTCTCGACGTGGGCTGGCTAGATTTAAGAGTTTTCATTTTTGATCTTTGCTTCACGCTCACGCTCGCCTTTCTCCGATTTGCCGACGTACTGTTTTCTAAAAATTCGTGTATAACGAGTCTCGTAGTGTGGGGTAGCTAGATTTAAGAATTTTCGTTTAGGAGCTTTGCTTCTCGCTCTTGCCCACCTTCCTCCGATTTGATGACGTATTAAAAAATAAAAATAATACTTGTATAAGGAGTCTCGACGTGGGGTAGCTAGATTTAAGAGTTTTCATTTTTGATCTTTGCTTCTCGCTTTTGCTCGCCTTCCTCCGAGTTGCCGACGTATTTTTTGAAAAAAAGTACTCGTATAAGAAGCCTCGGTGCGTGGGGTAGCTTGATTTGAGAATTTTCGTTTTTAAGCTTTGTTTCACGCTCACGCTCGCCTTTCTCCGATTTGCCGACGTACTGTTTTCTAAAAATTCGTGTATAACGAGTCTCGTAGTGTGGGGTAGCTAGATTTAAGAATTTTCGTTTAGGAGCTTTGCTTCTCGCTGTTGCCCACCTTCCTCCGATTTGATGACGGATTAAAAAATAAAAATAATACTTGTATAAGGAGTCTCGACGTGGGGTAGCTAGATTTAAGAGTTTTCATTTTTGATCTTTGCTTCTCGCTTTTGCTCGCCTTCCTCCGAGTTGCCGACGTATTTTTTGAAAAAAAGTACTCGTATAAGAAGTCTCGGTGCGTGGGGTAGCTTGATTTGAGAATTTTCATTTTTAAGCATTACTTCTCGCTCACGCTCACCATTCTCCGATTTGGCGACGTACTGTTTTTTTAAAAATTCTTGTATAACGAGTCTCGACGTGGGGTAGCTAGATTTAAGAGTTTTCATTTTTGATCTTTGCTTCTCGCTTTTGCTCGCCTTCCTCCGAGTTGCCGACGTATTTTTTTAAACAAAGTACTCGTATAAGAAGTCTCGGTGCGTGGGGTAGCTAGATTTAAGAGTTTTCATTTTTGATCTTTGCTTCTCGCTTTTGCTCGCCTTCCTCCGAGTTGCCGACGTATTTTTTGAAAAAAAGTACTCGTATAAGAAGTCTCGGTGCGTAGGGTAGTTTGATTTGAGAATTTTCATTTTTAAGCTTTACTTCTCGGTCACGCTCACCATTATCCGATTTGCCGCCGTACTGTTTTTTTAAAAATTCGTGTATAACGAGTCTCGTAGTGTGGGGTAGAAAGATTTAAGAATTTTCGTTTAGGAGCATGCTTCTCGCTCTTGCCCACCTTCCTCCGATTTGATGACGTATTAAAAAATAAAAATAATACTTGTATAAAGAGTCTCGACGTGGGTTAGCTAGATTTAAGAGTTTTCATTTTTGATCTTTGCTTCTCGGTTTTGCTCGCCTTCCTCCGAGTTGCCGACGTATTTTTTGAAAAAAAGTACTCATATAAGAAGTCTCGGTGCGTGGGTTAGATTGATTTGAGAATTTTCGTTTTTAAGCGTTGCTTCACGCTTACGCTCGCCTTTCTCCGATTTGCCGACGTACTGTTTTTTTAAAAATGCGTGTATAACGAGTCTCGGTGCGTGGGGTAGCTTGATTTGAGAATTTTCGTTTTTAAGCTATGTTTCACGCTCACGCTCGCCTTTCTCCGATTTGCCGACGTACTGTTTTCTAAAAATTCGTGTATAACGAGTCTCGTAGTGTGGGGTAGCTAGATTTAAGAATTTTCGTTTAGGAGCTTTGCTTCTCGCTCTTGCCCACCTTCCTCCGATTTGATGACGTATTAAAAAATAAAAATAATACTTGTATAAGGAGTCTCGACGTGGGGTAGCTAGATTTAAGAGTTTTCATTTTTGATCTTTGCTTCTCGCTTTTGCTCGCCTTCCTCCGAGTTGCCGACGTATTTTTTTAAACAAAGTACTCGTATAAGAAGTCTCGGTGCGTGGGGTAGCTTGATTTGAGAATTTTCATTTTTAAGCATTACTTCTCGCTCACGCTCACCATTCTCCGATTTGGCGACGTACTGTTTTTTTAAAAATTCTTGTATAACGAGTCTCGACGTGGGGTAGCTAGATTTAAGAGTTTTCATTTTTGATCTTTGCTTCTCGCTTTTGCTCGCCTTCCTCCGAGTTGCCGACGTATTTTTTTAAACAAAGTACTCGTATAAGAAGTCTCGGTGCGTGGGGTAGCTTGATTTGAGAATTTTCATTTTTAAGCATTACTTCTCGCTCACGCTCACCATTCTCCGATTTGGCGACGTACTGTTTTTTTAAAAATTCTTGTATAACGAGTCTCGACGTGGGGTAGCTAGATTTAAGAATTTTCGTTTAGGAGCATGCTTCTCGCTCTTGCCCACCTTCCTCCGATTTGATGATGGATTAAAAAATAAAAATAATACTTGTATAAGGAGTCTCGACGTGGGGTAGCTAGATTTAAGAGTTTTCAATTTTGATCTTTGCTTCTCGCTTTTGCTCGCCTTCCTCCGAGTTGCCGACGTATTTTTTTAAACAAAGTACTCGTATAAGAAGTCTCGGTGCTTGGGTAGCTAGATTTAAGAGTTTTCATTTTTGATCTTTGCTTCTCGCTTTTGCTCGCCTTCCTCCGAGTTGCCGACGTATTTTTTGAAAAAAAGTACTCGTATAAGAAGTCTCGGTGCGTAGGGTAGTTTGATTTGAGAATTTTCATTTTTAAGCTTTACTTCTCGGTCACGCTCACCATTATCCGATTTGCCGCCGTACTGTTTTTTTAAAAATTCGTGTATAACGAGTCTCGTAGTGTGGGGTAGCAAGATTTAAGAATTTACGTTTAGGAGCATGCTTCTCGCTCTTGCCCACCTTCCTCCGATTTGATGACGTATTAAAAAATAAAAATAATACTTGTATAAGGAGTCTCGACGTGGGTTAGCTAGATTTAAGAGTTTTCATTTTTGATCTTTGCTTCTCGGTTTTGCTCGCCTTCCTCCGAGTTGCCGACGTATTTTTTGAAAAAAAGTACTCATATAAGAAGTCTCGGTGCGTGGGTTAGATTGATTTGAGAATTTTCGTTTTTAAGCTTTGCTTCACGCTCACGCTCGCCTTTCTCCGATTTGCCGACGTACTGTTTTTTTAAAAATGCGTGTATAACGAGTCTCGGTGCGTGGGGTAGCTTGATTTGAGAATTTTCATTTTTATGCTTTGCTTCACGCTCACGCTCGCCTTTCTCCGATTGGCCGACGTACTGTTTTTTTAAAAATTCGTGTATAACGAGTCTCGTAGTGTGGGGTAGCTAGATTTAAGAATTTTCGTTTAGGAGCTTGCTTCTCGCTCTTGCCCACCTTCCTCCGATTTGATGACGTATTAAAAAATAATAATAATACTTGTATAAGGAGTCTCGACGTGGGGTAGCTAGATTTAAGAGTTTTCATTTTTGATCTTTGCTTCACGCTCACGCTCGCCTTTCTCCGATTTGCCGACGTACTGTTTTCTAAAAATTCGTGTATAACGAGTCTCGTAGTGTGGGGTAGCTAGATTTAAGAATTTTCGTTTAGGAGCTTTGCTTCTCGCTCTTGCCCACCTTCCTCCGATTTGATGACGTATTAAAAAATAAAAATAATACTTGTATAAGGAGTCTCGACGTGGGGTAGCTAGATTTAAGAGTTTTCATTTTTGATCTTTGCTTCTCGCTTTTGCTCGCCTTCCTCCGAGTTGCCGACGTATTTTTTGAAAAAAAGTACTCGTATAAGAAGCCTCGGTGCGTGGGGTAGCTTGATTTGAGAATTTTCGTTTTTAAGCTTTGTTTCACGCTCACGCTCGCCTTTCTCCGATTTGCCGACGTACTGTTTTCTAAAAATTCGTGTATAACGAGTCTCGTAGTGTGGGGTAGCTAGATTTAAGAATTTTCGTTTAGGAGCTTTGCTTCTCGCTGTTGCCCACCTTCCTCCGATTTGATGACGGATTAAAAAATAAAAATAATACTTGTATAAGGAGTCTCGACGTGGGGTAGCTAGATTTAAGAGTTTTCATTTTTGATCTTTGCTTCTCGCTTTTGCTCGCCTTCCTCCGAGTTGCCGACGTATTTTTTGAAAAAAAGTACTCGTATAAGAAGTCTCGGTGCGTGGGGTAGCTTGATTTGAGAATTTTCATTTTTAAGCATTACTTCTCGCTCACGCTCACCATTCTCCGATTTGGCGACGTACTGTTTTTTTAAAAATTCTTGTATAACGAGTCTCGACGTGGGGTAGCTAGATTTAAGAGTTTTCATTTTTGATCTTTGCTTCTCGCTTTTGCTCGCCTTCCTCCGAGTTGCCGACGTATTTTTGGAAAAAAAGTACTCGTATAAGAAGTCTCGGTGCGTGGGGTAGCTTGATTTGAGAATTTTCGTTTTTAAGCTATGTTTCACGCTCACGCTCGCCTTTCTCCGATTTGCCGACGTACTGTTTTCTAAAAATTCGTGTATAACGAGTCTCGTAGTGTGGGGTAGCTAGATTTAAGAATTTTCGTTTAGGAGCTTTGCTTCTCGCTCTTGCCCACCTTCCTCCGATTTGATGACGTATTAAAAAATAAAAATAATACTTGTATAAGGAGTCTCGACGTGGGGTAGCTAGATTTAAGAGTTTTCATTTTTGATCTTTGCTTCTCGCTTTTGCTCGCCTTCCTCCGAGTTGCCGACGTATTTTTTTAAACAAAGTACTCGTATAAGAAGTCTCGGTGCGTGGGGTAGCTTGATTTGAGAATTTTCATTTTTAAGCATTACTTCTCGCTCACGCTCACCATTCTCCGATTTGGCGACGTACTGTTTTTTTAAAAATTCTTGTATAACGAGTCTCGACGTGGGGTAGCTAGATTTAAGAGTTTTCATTTTTGATCTTTGCTTCTCGCTTTTGCTCGCCTTCCTCCGAGTTGCCGACGTATTTTTTTAAACAAAGTACTCGTATAAGAAGTCTCGGTGCGTGGGGTAGCTTGATTTGAGAATTTTCATTTTTAAGCATTACTTCTCGCTCACGCTCACCATTCTCCGATTTGGCGACGTACTGTTTTTTTAAAAATTCTTGTATAACGAGTCTCGACGTGGGGTAGCTAGATTTAAGAATTTTCGTTTAGGAGCATGCTTCTCGCTCTTGCCCACCTTCCTCCGATTTGATGATGGATTAAAAAATAAAAATAATACTTGTATAAGGAGTCTCGACGTGGGGTAGCTAGATTTAAGAGTTTTCAATTTTGATCTTTGCTTCTCGCTTTTGCTCGCCTTCCTCCGAGTTGCCGACGTATTTTTTTAAACAAAGTACTCGTATAAGAAGTCTCGGTGCTTGGGTAGCTAGATTTAAGAGTTTTCATTTTTGATCTTTGCTTCTCGCTTTTGCTCGCCTTCCTCCGAGTTGCCGACGTATTTTTTGAAAAAAAGTACTCGTATAAGAAGTCTCGGTGCGTAGGGTAGTTTGATTTGAGAATTTTCATTTTTAAGCTTTACTTCTCGGTCACGCTCACCATTATCCGATTTGCCGCCGTACTGTTTTTTTAAAAATTCGTGTATAACGAGTCTCGTAGTGTGGGGTAGCTAGATTTAAGAATATTCGTTTAGGAGCTTTGCTTCTCGCTCTTGCCCACCTTCCTCCGATTTGATGACGTATTAAAAAATAATAATAATACTTGTATAAGGAGTCTCGACGTGGGGTAGCTAGATTTAAGAGTTTTCATTTTTGATCTTTGCTTCTCGCTCTTGCTCGCCTTCCTCCGACGTATTTTTTGAAAAAAAGTACTCGTATAAGAAGCCTCGGTGCGTGGGGTAGCTTGATTTGAGAATTTTCGTTTTTAAGCTTTGTTTCACGCTCACGCTCGCCTTTCTCCGATTTGCCGACGTATTTTTTTAAACAAAGTACTCGTATAATAAGTCTCGGTGCGTGGGGTAGCTTGATTTGAGAATTTTCATTTTTAAGCATTACTTCTCGCTCACGCTCACCATTCTCCGATTTGGCGACGTACTGTTTTTTTAAAAATTCTTGTATAACGAGTCTCGACGTGGGGTAGCTAGATTTAAGAGTTTTCATTTTTGATCTTTGCTTCTCGCTTTTGCTCGCCTTCCTCCGAGTTGCCGACGTATTTTTTTAAACAAAGTACTCATATAAGAAGTCTCGGTGCGTGGGTTAGATTGATTTGAGAATTTTCGTTTAGGAGCATGCTTCTCGCTCTTACCCACCTTCCTCCGATTTGATGACGTATTAAAAAATAAAAATAATACTTGTATAAGGAGTCTCGACGTGGGGTAGCTAGATTTAAGAGTTTTCATTTTTGATCTTTGCTTCTCGCTTTTGCTCGCCTTCCTCCGAGTTGCCGACGTATTTTTTGAAAAAAAGTACTCGTATAAGAAGCCTCGGTGCGTGGGGTAGCTTGATTTGAGAATTTTCGTTTTTAAGCTTTGTTTCACGCTCACGCTCGCCTTTCTCCGATTTGCCGACGTACTGTTTTCTAAAAATTCGTGTATAACGAGTCTCGTAGTGTGGGGTAGCTAGATTTAAGAATTTTCGTTTAGGAGCTTGCTTCTCGCTCTTGCCCACCTTCCTCCGATTTGATGACGTATTAAAAAATAATAATAATACTTGTATAAGGAGTCTCGACGTGGGGTAGCTAGATTTAAGAGTTTTCATTTTTGATCTTTGCTTCTCGCTCTTGCTCGCCTTCCTCCGAGTTGCCGACGTATTTTTTGAAAAAAAGTACTCATATAAGAAGTCTCGGTGCGTGGGGTAGCTTTATTTGAGAATTTTCGTTTTTAAGCTTTGCTTCACGCTCACGCTCGCCTTTCTCCGATTTGCTGACGTACTGTTTTTTAAAAATTAGTGTATAACGAGTCTCGTAGTGTGGGGTAGCTAGATTTAAGAATTTTCGTTTAGGAGCTTTGATTCTCGCTCTTGCCCACCTTCCACCGATTTGATGACGTATTAAAAAATAAAAATAATACTTGTATAAGGAGTCTCGACGTGGGGTAGCTAGATTTAAGAGTTTTCATTTTTGATCTTTGCTTCACGCTCTCGCTCGCCTTTCTGCGATTCGCCGACGTACTGTTTTTTTAAAAATTCGTGTATAACGAGTCTCGTAGTGTGGGGTAGCTAGATTTAAGAATTTTCGTTTAGGAGCTTTGCTTCTCGCTCTTGCCCACCTTCCTCCGATTTGATGACGTATTAAAAAATAATAATAATACTTGTATAAGGAGTCTCGACGTGGGGTAGCTAGATTTAAGTGTTTTCATTTTTGATCTTTGCTTCTCGCTCTTGCTCGCCTTCCTCCGAGTTGCCGACGTATTTTTTGAAAAAAAGTACTCGTATAAGAAGCCTCGGTGCGTGGGGTAGCTTGATTTGAGAATTTTCGTTTTTAAGCTTTGTTTCACGCTCACGCTCGCCTTTCTCCGATTTGGCGACGTACTGTTTTTTTAAAAATTCTTGTATAACGAGTCTCGACGTGGGGTAGCTAGATTTAAGAGTTTTCATTTTTGATCTTTGCTTCTCGCTTTTGCTCGCCTTCCTCCGAGTTGCCGACGTATTTTTTTAAACAAAGTACTCGTATAAGAAGTCTCGGTGCGTGGGGTAGCTTGATTTGAGAATTTTCATTTTTAAGCATTACTTCTCGCTCACGCTCACCATTCTCCGATTTGGCGACGTACTGTTTTTTTAAAAATTCTTGTATAACGTGTCTCGACGTGGGGTAGCTAGATTTAAGAGTTTTCATTTTTGATCTTTGCTTCTCGCTTTTGCTCGCCTTCCTCCGAGTTGCCGACGTATTTTTTGAAAAAAAGTACTCGTATAAGAAGTCTCGGTGCGTAGGGTAGTTTGATTTGAGAATTTTCATTTTTAAGCATTACTTCTCGCTCACGCTCACCATTCTCCGATTTGGCGACGTACTGTTTTTTTAAAAATTCTTGTATAACGAGTCTCGACGTCGGGTAGCTAGATTTAAGAGTTTTCATTTTTGATCTTTGCTTCTCGCTTTTGCTCGCCTTCCTCCGAGTTGCCGACGTATTTTTTGAAAAAAAGTACTCGTATAAGAAGCCTCGGTGCGTGGGGTAGCTTGATTTGAGAATTTTCGTTTTTAAGCTTTGTTTCACGCTCACGCTCGCCTTTCTCTGATTTGCCGACGTACTGTTTTCTAAAAATTCGTGTATAACGAGTCTCGTAGTGTGGGGTAGCTAGATTTAAGAATTTTCGTTTAGGAGCTTGCTTCTCGCTCTTGCCCACCTTCCTCCGATTTGATGACGTATTAAAAAATAATAATAATACTTGTATAAGGAGTCTCGACGTGGGGTAGCTAGATTTAAGAGTTTTCATTTTTGATCTATGCTTCTCGCTCTTGCTCGCCTTTCTGCGATTCGCCGACGTACTGTTTTTTTAAAAATTCGTGTATAACGAGTCTCGTAGTGTGGGGTAGCTAGATTTAAGAATTTTCGTTTAGGAGCTTTGCTTCTCGCTCTTGCCCACCTTCCTCCGATTTGATGACGTATTAAAAAATAATAATAATACTTGTATAAGGAGTCTCGACGTGGGGTAGCTAGATTTAAGAGTTTTCATTTTTGATCTTTGCTTCTCGCTCTTGCTCGCCTTCCTCCGAGTTGCCGACGTATTTTTTGAAAAAAAGTACTCATATAAGAAGTCTCGGTGCGTGGGGTAGCTTTATTTGAGAATTTTCGTTTTTAAGCTTTGCTTCACGCTCACGCTCGCCTTTCTTCGATTTGCTGACGTACTGTTTTTTAAAAATTAGTGTATAACGAGTCTCGTAGTGTGGGGTAGCTAGATTTAAGAATTTTCGTTTAGGAGCTTTGATTCTCGCTCTTGCCCACCTTCCACCGATTTGATGACGTATTAAAAAATAAAAATAATACTTGTATAAGGAGTCTCGACGTGGGGTAGCTAGATTTAAGAGTTTTCATTTTTGATCTTTGCTTCACGCTCACGCTCGCCTTTCTGCGATTCGCCGACGTACTGTTTTTTTAAAAATTCGTGTATAACGAGTCTCGTAGTGTGGGGTAGCTAGATTTAAGAATTTTCGTTTAGGAGCTTTGCTTCTCGCTCTTGCCCACCTTCCTCCGATTTGATGACGTATTAAAAAATAATAATAATACTTGTATAAGGAGTCTCGACGTGGGGTAGCTAGATTTAAGAGTTTTCATTTTTGATCTTTGCTTCTCGCTCTTGCTCGCCTTCCTCCGAGTTGCCGACGTATTTTTTGAAAAAAAGTACTCGTATAAGAAGCCTCGGTGCGTGGGGTAGCTTGATTTGAGAATTTTCGTTTTTAAGCTTTGTTTCACGCTCACGCTCGCCTTTCTCCGATTTGGCGACGTACTGTTTTTTTAAAAATTCTTGTATAACGAGTCTCGACGTGGGGTAGCTAGATTTAAGAGTTTTCATTTTTGATCTTTGCTTCTCGCTCTTGCTCGCCTTCCTCCGAGTTGCCGACGTATTTTTTGAAAAAAAGTACTCATATAAGAAGTCTCGGTGCGTGGGGTAGCTTTCTTTGAGAATTTTCGTTTTTAAGCTTTGCTTCACGCTCACGCTCGCCTTTCTCCGATTTGCTGACGTACTGTTTTTTAAAAATTAGTGTATAACGAGTCTCGTAGTGTGGGGTAGCTAGATTTAAGAATTTTCGTTTAGGAGCTTTGATTCTCGCTCTTGCCCACCTTCCACCGATTTGATGACGTATTAAAAAATAAAAATAATACTTGTATAAGGAGTCTCGACGTGGGGTAGCTAGATTTAAGAGTTTTCATTTTTGATCTTTGCTTCTCGCTTTTGCTCGCCTTCCTCCGAGTTGCCGACGTATTTTTTGAAAAAAAGTACTCGTATAAGAAGCCTCGGTGCGTGGGGTAGCTTGATTTGAGAATTTTCGTTTTTAAGCTTTGTTTCACGCTCACGCTCGCCTTTCTCCGATTTGGCGACGTACTGTTTTTTTAAAAATTCTTGTATAACGAGTCTCGACGTGGGGTAGCTAGATTTAAGAGTTTTCATTTTTGATCTTTGCTTCTCGCTTTTGCTCGCCTTCCTCCGAGTTGCCGACGTATTTTTTTAAACAAAGTACTCGTATAAGAAGTCTCGGTGCGTGGGGTAGCTTGATTTGAGAATTTTCATTTTTAAGCATTACTTCTCGCTCACGCTCACCATTCTCCGATTTGGCGACGTACTGTTTTTTTAAAAATTCTTGTATAACGAGTCTCGACGTGGGGTAGCTAGATTTAAGAGTTTTCATTTTTGATCTTTGCTTCTCGCTTTTGCTCGCCTTCCTCCGAGTTGCCGACGTATTTTTTGAAAAAAAGTACTCGTATAAGAAGCCTCGGTGCGTGGGGTAGCTTGATTTGAGAATTTTCGTTTTTAAGCTTTGTTTCACGCTCACGCTCGCCTTTCTCCGATTTGCCGACGTACTGTTTTCTAAAAATTCGTATATAACGAGTCTCGTAGTGTGGGGTAGCTAGATTTAAGAATTTTCGTTTAGGAGCTTTGCTTCTCGCTCTTGCCCACCTTCCTCCGATTTGATGACGGATTAAAAAATAAAAATAATACTTGTATAAGGAGTCTCGACGTGGGGTAGCTAGATTTAAGAGTTTTCATTTTTGATCTTTGCTTCTCGCTTTTGCTCGCCTTCCTCCGAGTTGCCGACGTATTTTTTGAAAAAAAGTACTCGTATAAGGAGTCTCGACGTGGGGTAGCTAGATTTAAGAGTTTTCATTTTTGATCTTTGCTTCTCGCTTTTGCTCGCCTTCCTCCGAGTTGCCGACGTATTTTTTGAAAAAAAGTACTCGTATAAGAAGTCTCGGTGCGTGGGCTAGCTTGATTTGAGAATTTTCATTTTTAAGCATTACTTCTCGCTCACGCTCACCATTCTCCGATTTGGCGACGTACTGTTTTTTTAAAAATTCTTGTATAACGAGTCTCGACGTGGGGTAGCTAGATTTAAGAGTTTTCATTTTTGATCTTTGCTTCTCGCTTTTGCTCGCCTTCCTCCGAGTTGCCGACGTATTTTTTGAAAAAAAGTACTCGTATAAGAAGTCTCGGTGCGTGGGGTAGCTTGATTTGAGAATTTTCGTTTTTAAGCTATGTTTCACGCTCACGCTCGCCTTTCTCCGATTTGCCGACGTACTGTTTTCTAAAAATTCGTGTATAACGAGTCTCGTAGTGTGGGGTAGCTAGATTCAAGAATTTTCGTTTAGGAGCTTTGCTTCTCGCTCTTGCCCACCTTCCTCCGATTTGATGACGGATTAAAAAATAAAAATAATACTTGTATAAGGAGTCTCGACGTGGGGTAGCTAGATTTAAGAGTTTTCATTTTTGATCTTTGCTTCTCGCTTTTGCTCGCCTTCCTCCGAGTTGCCGACGTATTTTTTTAAACAAAGTACTCGTATAAGAAGTCTCGGTGCGTGGGGTAGCTTGATTTGAGAATTTTCATTTTTAAGCATTACTTCTCGCTCACGCTCACCATTCTCCGATTTGGCGCCGTACTGTTTTTTTAAAAATTCTTGTATAACGAGTCTCGACGTGGGGTAGCTAGATTTAAGAGTTTTCATTTTTGATCTTTGCTTCTCGCTTTTGCTCGCCTTCCTCCGAGTTGCCGACGTATTTTTTTAAACAAAGTACTCGTATAAGAAGTCTCGGTGCGTGGGGTAGCTTGATTTGAGAATTTTCATTTTTAAGCATTACTTCTCGCTCACGCTCACCATTCTCCGATTTGGCGACGTACTGTTTTTTTAAAAATTCTTGTATAACGAGTCTCGACGTGGGGTAGCTAGATTTAAGAATTTTCGTTTAGGAGCATGCTTCTCGCTCTTGCCCACCTTCCTCCGATTTGATGACGTATTAAAAAATAATAATAATACTTGTATAAGGAGTCTCGACGTGGGGTAGCTAGATTTAAGAGTTTTCATTTTTGATCTTTGCTTCTCGCTCTTGCTCGCCTTCCTCCGAGTTGCCGACGTATTTTTTGAAAAAAAGTACTCATATAAGAAGTCTCGGTGCGTGGGGTAGCTTTATTTGAGAATTTTCGTTTTTAAGCTTTGCTTCACGCTCACGCTCGCCTTTCACCGATTTGCTGACGTACTGTTTTTTAAAAATTAGTGTACAACGAGTCTCGTAGTGTGGGGTAGCTAGATTTAAGAATTTTCGTTTAGGAGCTTTGATTCTCGCTCTTGCCCACCTTCCACCGATTTGATGACGTATTAAAAAATAATAATAATACTTGTATAAGGAGTCTCGACGTGGGGTAGCTAGATTTAAGAGTTTTCATTTTTGATCTTTGCTTCACGCTCACGCTCGCCTTTCTCCGATTTGCCGACGTACTGTTTTTTTAAAAATTCGTGTATAACGAGTCTCGTAGTGTGGGGTAGCTAGATTTAAGAATTTTCGTTTAGGAGCTTTGCTTCTCGCTCTTGCCCACCTTCCTCCGATTTGATGACGTATTAAAAAATAAAAATAATAATTGTATAAGGAGTCTCGACGTGGGGTAGCTAGATTTAAGAGTTTTCATTTTTGATCTTTGCTTCTCGCTCTTGCTCGCCTTCCTCCGAGTTGCCGACGTATTTTTTGAAAAAAAGTACTCATATAAGAAGTCTCGGTGCGTGGGGTAGCTTTATTTGAGAATTTTCGTTTTTAAGCTTTGCTTCACGCTCACGCTCGCCTTTCTCCGATTTGCTGACGTACTGTTTTTTAAAAATTAGTGTATAACGAGTCTCGTAGTGTGGGGTAGCTAGATTTAAGAATTTTCGTTTAGGAGCTTTGATTCTCGCTCTTGCCCACCTTCCACCGATTTGATGACGTATTAAAAAATAAAAATAATACTTGTATAAGGAGTCTCGACGTGGGGTAGCTAGATTTAAGAGTTTTCATTTTTGATCTTTGCTTCACGCTCTCGCTCGCCTTTCTGCGATTCGCCGACGTACTGTTTTTTTAAAAATTCGTGTATAACGAGTCTCGACGTGGGGTAGCTAGATTTAAGAGTTTTCATTTTTGATCTTTGCTTCTCGCTTTTGCTCGCCTTCCTCCGAGTTGCCGACGTATTTTTTGAAAAAAAGTACTCGTATAAGAAGCCTCGGTGCGTGGGGTAGCTGATTTGAGAATTTTCGTTTTTAAGCTTTGTTTCACGCTCACGCTCGCCTTTCTCCGATTTGCCGACGTACTGTTTTCTAAAAATTCGTGTATAACGAGTCTCGTAGTGTGGGGTAGCTAGATTTAAGAATTTTCGTTTAGGAGCTTTGCTTCTCGCTCTTGCCCACCTTCCTCCGATTTGATGACGGATTAAAAAATAAAAATAATACTTGTATAAGGAGTCTCGACGTGGGGTAGCTAGATTTAAGAGTTTTCATTTTTGATCTTTGCTTCTCGCTTTTGCTCGCCTTCCTCCGAGTTGCCGACGTATTTTTTTAAACAAAGTACTCGTATAAGAAGTCTCGGTGCTTGGGGTAGCTTGATTTGAGAATTTTCATTTTTAAGCATTACTTCTCGCTCACGCTCACCATTCTCCGATTTGGCGACGTACTGTTTTTTTAAAAATTCTTGTATAACGAGTCTCGACGTGGGGTAGCTAGATTTAAGAGTTTTCATTTTTGATCTTTGCTTCACGCTTTTGCTCGCCTTCCTCCGAGTTGCCGACGTATTTTTTGAAAAAAAGTACTCGTATAAGAAGTCTCGGTGCGTAGGGTAGTTTGATTTGAGAATTTTCATTTTTAAGCTTTACTTCTCGGTCACGCTCACCATTATCCGATTTGCCGCCGTACTGTTTTTTTAAAAATTCGTGTATAACGAGTCTCGTAGTGTGGGGTAGCAAGATTTAAGAATTTTCGTTTAGGAGCATGCTTCTCGCTCTTGCCCACCTTCCTCCGATTTGATGACGTATTAAAAAATAAAAATAATACTTGTATAAGGAGTCTCGACGTGGGGTAGCTAGATTTAAGAGTTTTCATTTTTGATCTTTGCTTCTCGCTTTTGCTCGCCTTCCTCCGAGTTGCCGACGTATTTTTTGAAAAAAAGTACTCGTATAAGAAGCCTCGGTGCGTGGGGTAGCTGATTTGAGAATTTTCGTTTTTAAGCTTTGTTTCACGCTCACGCTCGCCTTTCTCCGATTTGCCGACGTACTGTTTTCTAAAAATTCGTGTATAACGAGTCTCGTAGTGTGGGGTAGCTAGATTTAAGAATTTTCGTTTAGGAGCTTTGCTTCTCGCTCTTGCCCACCTTCCTCCGATTTGATGACGGATTAAAAAATAAAAATAATACTTGTATAAGGAGTCTCGACGTGGGGTAGCTAGATTTAAGAGTTTTCATTTTTGATCTTTGCTTCACGCTTTTGCTCGCCTTCCTCCGAGTTGCCGACGTATTTTTTGAAAAAAAGTACTCGTATAAGAAGTCTCGGTGCGTAGGGTAGTTTGATTTGAGAATTTTCATTTTTAAGCTTTACTTCTCGGTCACGCTCACCATTATCCGATTTGCCGCCGTACTGTTTTTTTAAAAATTCGTGTATAACGAGTCTCGTAGTGTGGGGTAGCAAGATTTAAGAATTTTCGTTTAGGAGCATGCTTCTCGCTCTTGCCCACCTTCCTCCGATTTGATGACGTATTAAAAAATAAAAATAATACTTGTATAAGGAGTCTCGACGTGGGGTAGCTAGATTTAAGAGTTTTCATTTTTGATCTTTGCTTCTCGCTTTTGCTCGCCTTCCTCCGAGTTGCCGACGTATTTTTTGAAAAAAAGTACTCGTATAAGAAGCCTCGGTGCGTGGGGTAGCTGATTTGAGAATTTTCGTTTTTAAGCTTTGTTTCACGCTCACGCTCGCCTTTCTCCGATTTGCCGACGTACTGTTTTCTAAAAATTCGTGTATAACGAGTCTCGTAGTGTGGGGTAGCTAGATTTAAGAATTTTCGTTTAGGAGCTTTGCTTCTCGCTCTTGCCCACCTTCCTCCGATTTGATGACGGATTAAAAAATAAAAATAATACTTGTATAAGGAGTCTCGACGTGGGGTAGCTAGATTTAAGAGTTTTCATTTTTGATCTTTGCTTCTCGCTTTTGCTCGCCTTCCTCCGAGTTGCCGACGTATTTTTTTAAACAAAGTACTCGTATAAGAAGTCTCGGTGCTTGGGGTAGCTTGATTTGAGAATTTTCATTTTTAAGCATTACTTCTCGCTCACGCTCACCATTCTCCGATTTGGCGACGTACTGTTTTTTTAAAAATTCTTGTATAACGAGTCTCGACGTGGGGTAGCTAGATTTAAGAGTTTTCATTTTTGATCTTTGCTTCACGCTTTTGCTCGCCTTCCTCCGAGTTGCCGACGTATTTTTTGAAAAAAAGTACTCGTATAAGAAGTCTCGGTGCGTAGGGTAGTTTGATTTGAGAATTTTCATTTTTAAGCTTTACTTCTCGGTCACGCTCACCATTATCCGATTTGCCGCCGTACTGTTTTTTTAAAAATTCGTGTATAACGAGTCTCGTAGTGTGGGGTAGCAAGATTTAAGAATTTTCGTTTAGGAGCATGCTTCTCGCTCTTGCCCACCTTCCTCCGATTTGATGACGTATTAAAAAATAAAAATAATACTTGTATAAGGAGTCTCGACGTGGGGTAGCTAGATTTAAGAGTTTTCATTTTTGATCTTTGCTTCTCGCTTTTGCTCGCCTTCCTCCGAGTTGCCGACGTATTTTTTGAAAAAAAGTACTCGTATAAGAAGCCTCGGTGCGTGGGGTAGCTGATTTGAGAATTTTCGTTTTTAAGCTTTGTTTCACGCTCACGCTCGCCTTTCTCCGATTTGCCGACGTACTGTTTTCTAAAAATTCGTGTATAACGAGTCTCGTAGTGTGGGGTAGCTAGATTTAAGAATTTTCGTTTAGGAGCTTTGCTTCTCGCTCTTGCCCACCTTCCTCCGATTTGATGACGGATTAAAAAATAAAAATAATACTTGTATAAGGAGTCTCGACGTGGGGTAGCTAGATTTAAGAGTTTTCATTTTTGATCTTTGCTTCACGCTTTTGCTCGCCTTCCTCCGAGTTGCCGACGTATTTTTTGAAAAAAAGTACTCGTATAAGAAGTCTCGGTGCGTAGGGTAGTTTGATTTGAGAATTTTCATTTTTAAGCTTTACTTCTCGGTCACGCTCACCATTATCCGATTTGCCGCCGTACTGTTTTTTTAAAAATTCGTGTATAACGAGTCTCGTAGTGTGGGGTAGCAAGATTTAAGAATTTTCGTTTAGGAGCATGCTTCTCGCTCTTGCCCACCTTCCTCCGATTTGATGACGTATTAAAAAATAAAAATAATACTTGTATAAGGAGTCTCGACGTGGGGTAGCTAGATTTAAGAGTTTTCATTTTTGATCTTTGCTTCTCGCTTTTGCTCGCCTTCCTCCGAGTTGCCGACGTATTTTTTGAAAAAAAGTACTCGTATAAGAAGCCTCGGTGCGTGGGGTAGCTTGATTTGAGAATTTTCGTTTTTAAGCTTTGTTTCACGCTCACGCTCGCCTTTCTCCGATTTGCCGACGTACTGTTTTCTAAAAATTCGTGTATAACGAGTCTCGTAGTGTGGGGTAGCTAGATTTAAGAATTTTCGTTTAGGAGCTTTGCTTCTCGCTCTTGCCCACCTTCCTCCGATTTGATGACGGATTAAAAAATAAAAATAATACTTGTATAAGGAGTCTCGACGTGGGGTAGCTAGATTTAAGAGTTTTCATTTTTGATCTTTGCTTCTCGCTTTTGCTCGCCTTCCTCCGAGTTGCCGACGTATTTTTTGAAAAAAAGTACTCGTATAAGAAGCCTCGGTGCGTGGGGTAGCTTGATTTGAGAATTTTCGTTTTTAAGCTTTGTTTCACGCTCACGCTCGCCTTTCTCCGATTTGGCGACGTACTGTTTTTTTAAAAATTCTTGTATAACGAGTCTCGACGTGGGGTAGCTAGATTTAAGAGTTTTCATTTTTGATCTTTGCTTCTCGCTTTTGCTCGCCTTCCTCCGAGTTGCCGACGTATTTTTTTAAACAAAGTACTCGTATAAGAAGTCTCGGTGCGTGGGGTAGCTTGATTTGAGAATTTTCATTTTTAAGCATTACTTCTCGCTCACGCTCACCATTCTCCGATTTGGCGACGTACTGTTTTTTTAAAAATTCTTGTATAACGAGTCTCGACGTGGGGTAGCTAGATTTAAGAGTTTTCATTTTTGATCTTTGCTTCTCGCTTTTGCTCGCCTTCCTCCGAGTTGCCGACGTATTTTTTGAAAAAAAGTACTCGTATAAGAAGCCTCGGTGCGTGGGGTAGCTTGATTTGAGAATTTTCGTTTTTAAGCTTTGTTTCACGCTCACGCTCGCCTTTCTCCGATTTGCCGACGTACTGTTTTCTAAAAATTCGTATATAACGAGTCTCGTAGTGTGGGGTAGCTAGATTTAAGAATTTTCGTTTAGGAGCTTTGCTTCTCGCTCTTGCCCACCTTCCTCCGATTTGATGACGGATTAAAAAATAAAAATAATACTTGTATAAGGAGTCTCGACGTGGGGTAGCTAGATTTAAGAGTTTTCATTTTTGATCTTTGCTTCTCGCTTTTGCTCGCCTACCTCCGAGTTGCCGACGTATTTTTTGAAAAAAAGTACTCGTATAAGAAGTCTCGGTGCGTGGGCTAGCTTGATTTGAGAATTTTCATTTTTAAGCATTACTTCTCGCTCACGCTCACCATTCTCCGATTTGGCGACGTACTGTTTTTTTAAAAATTCTTGTATAACGAGTCTCGACGTGGGGTAGCTAGATTTAAGAGTTTTCATTTTTGATCTTTGCTTCTCGCTTTTGCTCGCCTTCCTCCGAGTTGCCGACGTATTTTTTGAAAAAAAGTACTCGTATAAGAAGTCTCGGTGCGTGGGGTAGCTTGATTTGAGAATTTTCGTTTTTAAGCTATGTTTCACGCTCACGCTCGCCTTTCTCCGATTTGCCGACGTACTGTTTTCTAAAAATTCGTGTATAACGAGTCTCGTAGTGTGGGGTAGCTAGATTCAAGAATTTTCGTTTAGGAGCTTTGCTTCTCGCTCTTGCCCACCTTCCTCCGATTTGATGACGGATTAAAAAATAAAAATAATACTTGTATAAGGAGTCTCGACGTGGGGTAGCTAGATTTAAGAGTTTTCATTTTTGATCTTTGCTTCTCGCTTTTGCTCGCCTTCCTCCGAGTTGCCGACGTATTTTTTGAAAAAAAGTACTCGTATAAGAAGCCTCGGTGCGTGGGGTAGCTTGATTTGAGAATTTTCGTTTTTAAGCTTTGTTACACGCTCACGCTCGCCATTCTCCGATTTGCCGACGTACTGTTTTCTAAAAATTCGTGTATAACGAGTCTCGTAGTGTGGGGTAGCTAGATTTAAGAATTTTCGTTTAGGAGCTTGCTTCTCGCTCTTGCCCACCTTCCTCCGATTTGATGACGTATTAAAAAATAATAATAATACTTGTATAAGGAGTCTCGACGTGGGGTAGCTAGATTTAAGAGTTTTCATTTTTGATCTTTGCTTCTCGCTCTTGCTCGCCTTCCTCCGAGTTGCCGACGTATTTTTTGAAAAAAAGTACTCATATAAGAAGTCTCGGTGCGTGGGGTAGCTTTATTTGAGAATTTTCGTTTTTAAGCTTTGCTTCACGCTCACGCTCGCCTTTCACCGATTTGCTGACGTACTGTTTTTTAAAAATTAGTGTACAACGAGTCTCGTAGTGTGGGGTAGCTAGATTTAAGAATTTTCGTTTAGGAGCTTTGATTCTCGCTCTTGCCCACCTTCCACCGATTTGATGACGTATTAAAAAATAATAATAATACTTGTATAAGGAGTCTCGACGTGGGGTAGCTAGATTTAAGAGTTTTCATTTTTGATCTTTGCTTCACGCTCACGCTCGCCTTTCTCCGATTTGCCGACGTACTGTTTTTTTAAAAATTCGTGTATAACGAGTCTCGTAGTGTGGGGCAGCTAGATTTAAGAATTTTCGTTTAGGAGCTTTGCTTCTCGCTCTTGCCCACCTTCCTCCGATTTGATGACGTATTAAAAAATAAAAATAATAATTGTATAAGGAGTCTCGACGTGGGGTAGCTAGATTTAAGAGTTTTCATTTTTGATCTTTGCTTCTCGCTCTTGCTCGCCTTCCTCCGAGTTGCCGACGTATTTTTTGAAAAAAAGTACTCATATAAGAAGTCTCGGTGCGTGGGGTAGCTTTATTTGAGAATTTTCGTTTTTAAGCTTTGCTTCACGCTCACGCTCGCCTTTCTCCGATTTGCTGACGTACTGTTTTTTAAAAATTAGTGTACAACGAGTCTCGTAGTGTGGGGTAGCTAGATTTAAGAATTTTCGTTTAGGAGCTTTGATTCTCGCTCTTGCCCACCTTCCACCGATTTGATGACGTATTAAAAAATAAAAATAATACTTGTATAAGGAGTCTCGACGTGGGGTAGCTAGATTTAAGAGTTTTCATTTTTGATCTTTGCTTCACGCTCACGCTCGCCTTTCTGCGATTCGCCGACGTACTGTTTTTTTAAAAATTCGTGTATAACGAGTCTCGTAGTGTGGGGTAGCTAGATTTAAGAATTTTCGTTTAGGAGCTTTGCTTCTCGCTCTTGCCCACCTTCCTCCGATTTGATGACGTATTAAAAAATAATAATAATACTTGTATAAGGAGTCTCGACGTGGGGTAGCTAGATTTAAGAGTTTTCATTTTTGATCTTTGCTTCTCGCTCTTGCTCGCCTTCCTCCGAGTTGCCGACGTATTTTTTGAAAAAAAGTACTCGTATAAGAAGCCTCGGTGCGTGGGGTAGCTTGATTTGAGAATTTTCGTTCTTAAGCTTTGTTTCACGCTCACGCTCGCCTTTCTCCGATTTGGCGACGTACTGTTTTTTTAAAAATTCTTGTATAACGAGTCTCGACGTGGGTTAGCTAGATTTAAGAGTTTTCATTTTTGATCTTTGCTTCTCGCTTTTGCTCGCCTTCCTCCGAGTTGCCGACGTATTTTTTTAAACAAAGTACTCATATAAGAAGTCTCGGTGCGTGGGGTAGCTTGATTTGAGAATTTTCATTTTTAAGCATTACTTCTCGCTCACGCTCACCATTCTCCGATTTGGCGACGTACTGTTTTTTTAAAAATTCTTGTATAACGAGTCTCGACGTGGGGTAGCTAGATTTAAGAGTTTTCATTTTTGATCTTTGCTTCTCGCTTTTGCTCGCCTTCCTCCGAGTTGCCGACGTATTTTTTGAAAAAAAGTACTCGTATAAGAAGCCTCGGTGCGTGGGGTAGCTGATTTGAGAATTTTCGTTTTTAAGCTTTGTTTCACGCTCACGCTCGCCTTTCTCCGATTTGCCGACGTACTGTTTTCTAAAAATTCGTGTATAACGAGTCTCGTAGTGTGGGGTAGCTAGATTTAAGAATTTTCGTTTAGGAGCTTTGCTTCTCGCTCTTGCCCACCTTCCTCCGATTTGATGACGGATTAAAAAATAAAAATAATACTTGTATAAGGAGTCTCGACGTGGGGTAGCTAGATTTAAGAGTTTTCATTTTTGATCTTTGCTTCTCGCTTTTGCTCGCCTTCCTCCGAGTTGCCGACGTATTTTTTTAAACAAAGTACTCGTATAAGAAGTCTCGGTGCTTGGGGTAGCTTGATTTGAGAATTTTCATTTTTAAGCATTACTTCTCGCTCACGCTCACCATTCTCCGATTTGGCGACGTACTGTTTTTTTAAAAATTCTTGTATAACGAGTCTCGACGTGGGGTAGCTAGATTTAAGAGTTTTCATTTTTGATCTTTGCTTCACGCTTTTGCTCGCCTTCCTCCGAGTTGCCGACGTATTTTTTGAAAAAAAGTACTCGTATAAGAAGTCTCGGTGCGTAGGGTAGTTTGATTTGAGAATTTTCATTTTTAAGCTTTACTTCTCGGTCACGCTCACCATTATCCGATTTGCCGCCGTACTGTTTTTTTAAAAATTCGTGTATAACGAGTCTCGTAGTGTGGGGTAGCAAGATTTAAGAATTTTCGTTTAGGAGCATGCTTCTCGCTCTTGCCCACCTTCCTCCGATTTGATGACGTATTAAAAAATAAAAATAATACTTGTATAAGGAGTCTCGACGTGGGGTAGCTAGATTTAAGAGTTTTCATTTTTGATCTTTGCTTCTCGCTTTTGCTCGCCTTCCTCCGAGTTGCCGACGTATTTTTTGAAAAAAAGTACTCGTATAAGAAGCCTCGGTGCGTGGGGTAGCTGATTTGAGAATTTTCGTTTTTAAGCTTTGTTTCACGCTCACGCTCGCCTTTCTCCGATTTGCCGACGTACTGTTTTCTAAAAATTCGTGTATAACGAGTCTCGTAGTGTGGGGTAGCTAGATTTAAGAATTTTCGTTTAGGAGCTTTGCTTCTCGCTCTTGCCCACCTTCCTCCGATTTGATGACGGATTAAAAAATAAAAATAATACTTGTATAAGGAGTCTCGACGTGGGGTAGCTAGATTTAAGAGTTTTCATTTTTGATCTTTGCTTCACGCTTTTGCTCGCCTTCCTCCGAGTTGCCGACGTATTTTTTGAAAAAAAGTACTCGTATAAGAAGTCTCGGTGCGTAGGGTAGTTTGATTTGAGAATTTTCATTTTTAAGCTTTACTTCTCGGTCACGCTCACCATTATCCGATTTGCCGCCGTACTGTTTTTTTAAAAATTCGTGTATAACGAGTCTCGTAGTGTGGGGTAGCAAGATTTAAGAATTTTCGTTTAGGAGCATGCTTCTCGCTCTTGCCCACCTTCCTCCGATTTGATGACGTATTAAAAAATAAAAATAATACTTGTATAAGGAGTCTCGACGTGGGGTAGCTAGATTTAAGAGTTTTCATTTTTGATCTTTGCTTCTCGCTTTTGCTCGCCTTCCTCCGAGTTGCCGACGTATTTTTTGAAAAAAAGTACTCGTATAAGAAGCCTCGGTGCGTGGGGTAGCTGATTTGAGAATTTTCGTTTTTAAGCTTTGTTTCACGCTCACGCTCGCCTTTCTCCGATTTGCCGACGTACTGTTTTCTAAAAATTCGTGTATAACGAGTCTCGTAGTGTGGGGTAGCTAGATTTAAGAATTTTCGTTTAGGAGCTTTGCTTCTCGCTCTTGCCCACCTTCCTCCGATTTGATGACGGATTAAAAAATAAAAATAATACTTGTATAAGGAGTCTCGACGTGGGGTAGCTAGATTTAAGAGTTTTCATTTTTGATCTTTGCTTCTCGCTTTTGCTCGCCTTCCTCCGAGTTGCCGACGTATTTTTTTAAACAAAGTACTCGTATAAGAAGTCTCGGTGCTTGGGGTAGCTTGATTTGAGAATTTTCATTTTTAAGCATTACTTCTCGCTCACGCTCACCATTCTCCGATTTGGCGACGTACTGTTTTTTTAAAAATTCTTGTATAACGAGTCTCGACGTGGGGTAGCTAGATTTAAGAATTTTCATTTTTGATCTTTGCTTCACGCTTTTGCTCGCCTTCCTCCGAGTTGCCGACGTATTTTTTGAAAAAAAGTACTCGTATAAGAAGTCTCGGTGCGTAGGGTAGTTTGATTTGAGAATTTTCATTTTTAAGCTTTACTTCTCGGTCACGCTCACCATTATCCGATTTGCCGCCGTACTGTTTTTTTAAAAATTCGTGTATAACGAGTCTCGTAGTGTGGGGTAGCAAGATTTAAGAATTTTCGTTTAGGAGCATGCTTCTCGCTCTTGCCCACCTTCCTCCGATTTGATGACGTATTAAAAAATAAAAATAATACTTGTATAAGGAGTCTCGACGTGGGGTAGCTAGATTTAAGAGTTTTCATTTTTGATCTTTGCTTCTCGCTTTTGCTCGCCTTCCTCCGAGTTGCCGACGTATTTTTTGAAAAAAAGTACTCGTATAAGAAGCCTCGGTGCGTGGGGTAGCTGATTTGAGAATTTTCGTTTTTAAGCTTTGTTTCACGCTCACGCTCGCCTTTCTCCGATTTGCCGACGTACTGTTTTCTAAAAATTCGTGTATAACGAGTCTCGTAGTGTGGGGTAGCTAGATTTAAGAATTTTCGTTTAGGAGCTTTGCTTCTCGCTCTTGCCCACCTTCCTCCGATTTGATGACGGATTAAAAAATAAAAATAATACTTGTATAAGGAGTCTCGACGTGGGGTAGCTAGATTTAAGAGTTTTCATTTTTGATCTTTGCTTCACGCTTTTGCTCGCCTTCCTCCGAGTTGCCGACGTATTTTTTGAAAAAAAGTACTCGTATAAGAAGTCTCGGTGCGTAGGGTAGTTTGATTTGAGAATTTTCATTTTTAAGCTTTACTTCTCGGTCACGCTCACCATTATCCGATTTGCCGCCGTACTGTTTTTTTAAAAATTCGTGTATAACGAGTCTCGTAGTGTGGGGTAGCAAGATTTAAGAATTTTCGTTTAGGAGCATGCTTCTCGCTCTTGCCCACCTTCCTCCGATTTGATGACGTATTAAAAAATAAAAATAATACTTGTATAAGGAGTCTCGACGTGGGGTAGCTAGATTTAAGAGTTTTCATTTTTGATCTTTGCTTCTCGCTTTTGCTCGCCTTCCTCCGAGTTGCCGACGTATTTTTTGAAAAAAAGTACTCGTATAAGAAGCCTCGGTGCGTGGGTAGCTGATTTGAGAATTTTCGTTTTTAAGCTTTGTTTCACGCTCACGCTCGCCTTTCTCCGATTTGCCGACGTACTGTTTTCTAAAAATTCGTGTATAACGAGTCTCGTAGTGTGGGGTAGCTAGATTTAAGAATTTTCGTTTAGGAGCTTTGCTTCTCGCTCTTGCCCACCTTCCTCCGATTTGATGACGGATTAAAAAATAAAAATAATACTTGTATAAGGAGTCTCGACGTGGGGTAGCTAGATTTAAGAGTTTTCATTTTTGATCTTTGCTTCTCGCTTTTGCTCGCCTTCCTCCGAGTTGCCGACGTATTTTTTTAAACAAAGTACTCGTATAAGAAGTCTCGGTGCTTGGGGTAGCTTGATTTGAGAATTTTCATTTTTAAGCATTACTTCTCGCTCACGCTCACCATTCTCCGATTTGGCGACGTACTGTTTTTTTAAAAATTCTTGTATAACGAGTCTCGACGTGGGGTAGCTAGATTTAAGAGTTTTCATTTTTGATCTTTGCTTCACGCTTTTGCTCGCCTTCCTCCGAGTTGCCGACGTATTTTTTGAAAAAAAGTACTCGTATAAGAAGTCTCGGTGCGTAGGGTAGTTTGATTTGAGAATTTTCATTTTTAAGCTTTACTTCTCGGTCACGCTCACCATTATCCGATTTGCCGCCGTACTGTTTTTTTAAAAATTCGTGTATAACGAGTCTCGTAGTGTGGGGTAGCAAGATTTAAGAATTTTCGTTTAGGAGCATGCTTCTCGCTCTTGCCCACCTTCCTCCGATTTGATGACGTATTAAAAAATAAAAATAATACTTGTATAAGGAGTCTCGACGTGGGGTAGCTAGATTTAAGAGTTTTCATTTTTGATCTTTGCTTCTCGCTTTTGCTCGCCTTCCTCCGAGTTGCCGACGTATTTTTTGAAAAAAAGTACTCGTATAAGAAGCCTCGGTGCGTGGGGTAGCTTGATTTGAGAATTTTCGTTTTTAAGCTTTGTTTCACGCTCACGCTCGCCTTTCTCCGATTTGCCGACGTACTGTTTTCTAAAAATTCGTGTATAACGAGTCTCGTAGTGTGGGGTAGCTAGATTTAAGAATTTTCGTTTAGGAGCTTTGCTTCTCGCTCTTGCCCACCTTCCTCCGATTTGATGACGGATTAAAAAATAAAAATAATACTTGTATAAGGAGTCTCGACGTGGGGTAGCTAGATTTAAGAGTTTTCATTTTTGATCTTTGCTTCTCGCTTTTGCTCGCCTTCCTCCGAGTTGCCGACGTATTTTTTGAAAAAAAGTACTCGTATAAGAAGCCTCGGTGCGTGGGGTAGCTGATTTGAGAATTTTCGTTTTTAAGCTTTGTTTCACGCTCACGCTCGCCTTTCTCCGATTTGCCGACGTACTGTTTTCTAAAAATTCGTGTATAACGAGTCTCGTAGTGTGGGGTAGCTAGATTTAAGAATTTTCGTTTAGGAGCTTTGCTTCTCGCTCTTGCCCACCTTCCTCCGATTTGATGACGGATTAAAAATAAAAATAATACTTGTATAAGGAGTCTCGACGTGGGGTAGCTAGATTTAAGAGTTTTCATTTTTGATCTTTGCTTCTCGCTTTTGCTCGCCTTCCTCCGAGTTGCCGACGTATTTTTTTAAACAAAGTACTCGTATAAGAAGTCTCGGTGCTTGGGGTAGCTTGATTTGAGAATTTTCATTTTTAAGCATTACTTCTCGCTCACGCTCACCATTCTCCGATTTGGCGACGTACTGTTTTTTTAAAAATTCTTGTATAACGAGTCTCGACGTGGGGTAGCTAGATTTAAGAGTTTTCATTTTTGATCTTTGCTTCACGCTTTTGCTCGCCTTCCTCCGAGTTGCCGACGTATTTTTTGAAAAAAAGTACTCGTATAAGAAGTCTCGGTGCGTAGGGTAGTTTGATTTGAGAATTTTCATTTTTAAGCTTTACTTCTCGGTCACGCTCACCATTATCCGATTTGCCGCCGTACTGTTTTTTTAAAAATTCGTGTATAACGAGTCTCGTAGTGTGGGGTAGCAGATTTAAGAATTTTCGTTTAGGAGCATGCTTCTCGCTCTTGCCCACCTTCCTCCGATTTGATGACGTATTAAAAAATAAAAATAATACTTGTATAAGGAGTCTCGACGTGGGGTAGCTAGATTTAAGAGTTTTCATTTTTGATCTTTGCTTCTCGCTTTTGCTCGCCTTCCTCCGAGTTGCCGACGTATTTTTTGAAAAAAGTACTCGTATAAGAAGCCTCGGTGCGTGGGGTAGCTGATTTGAGAATTTTCGTTTTTAAGCTTTGTTTCACGCTCACGCTCGCCTTTCTCCGATTTGCCGACGTACTGTTTTCTAAAAATTCGTGTATAACGAGTCTCGTAGTGTGGGGTAGCTAGATTTAAGAATTTTCGTTTAGGAGCTTTGCTTCTCGCTCTTGCCCACCTTCCTCCGATTTGATGACGGATTAAAAATAAAAATAATACTTGTATAAGGAGTCTCGACGTGGGGTAGCTAGATTTAAGAGTTTTCATTTTTGATCTTTGCTTCACGCTTTTGCTCGCCTTCCTCCGAGTTGCCGACGTATTTTTTGAAAAAAAGTACTCGTATAAGAAGTCTCGGTGCGTAGGGTAGTTTGATTTGAGAATTTTCATTTTTAAGCTTTACTTCTCGGTCACGCTCACCATTATCCGATTTGCCGCCGTACTGTTTTTTTAAAAATTCGTGTATAACGAGTCTCGTAGTGTGGGGTAGCAAGATTTAAGAATTTTCGTTTAGGAGCATGCTTCTCGCTCTTGCCCACCTTCCTCCGATTTGATGACGTATTAAAAAATAAAAATAATACTTGTATAAGGAGTCTCGACGTGGGGTAGCTAGATTTAAGAGTTTTCATTTTTGATCTTTGCTTCTCGCTTTTGCTCGCCTTCCTCCGAGTTGCCGACGTATTTTTGAAAAAAAGTACTCGTATAAGAAGCCTCGGTGCGTGGGGTAGCTGATTTGAGAATTTTCGTTTTTAAGCTTTGTTTCACGCTCACGCTCGCCTTTCTCCGATTTGCCGACGTACTGTTTTCTAAAAATTCGTGTATAACGAGTCTCGTAGTGTGGGGTAGCTAGATTTAAGAATTTTCGTTTAGGAGCTTTGCTTCTCGCTCTTGCCCACCTTCCTCCGATTTGATGACGGATTAAAAAATAAAAATAATACTTGTATAAGGAGTCTCGACGTGGGGTAGCTAGATTTAAGAGTTTTCATTTTTGATCTTTGCTTCTCGCTTTTGCTCGCCTTCCTCCGAGTTGCCGACGTATTTTTTTAAACAAAGTACTCGTATAAGAAGTCTCGGTGCTTGGGGTAGCTTGATTTGAGAATTTTCATTTTTAAGCATTACTTCTCGCTCACGCTCACCATTCTCCGATTTGGCGACGTACTGTTTTTTTAAAAATTCTTGTATAACGAGTCTCGACGTGGGGTAGCTAGATTTAAGAGTTTTCATTTTTGATCTTTGCTTCACGCTTTTGCTCGCCTTCCTCCGAGTTGCCGACGTATTTTTTGAAAAAAAGTACTCGTATAAGAAGTCTCGGTGCGTAGGGTAGTTTGATTTGAGAATTTTCATTTTTAAGCTTTACTTCTCGGTCACGCTCACCATTATCCGATTTGCCGCCGTACTGTTTTTTTAAAAATTCGTGTATAACGAGTCTCGTAGTGTGGGGTAGCAAGATTTAAGAATTTTCGTTTAGGAGCATGCTTCTCGCTCTTGCCCACCTTCCTCCGATTTGATGACGTATTAAAAAATAAAAATAATACTTGTATAAGGAGTCTCGACGTGGGGTAGCTAGATTTAAGAGTTTTCATTTTTGATCTTTGCTTCTCGCTTTTGCTCGCCTTCCTCCGAGTTGCCGACGTATTTTTTGAAAAAAAGTACTCGTATAAGAAGCCTCGGTGCGTGGGGTAGCTGATTTGAGAATTTTCGTTTTTAAGCTTTGTTTCACGCTCACGCTCGCCTTTCTCCGATTTGCCGACGTACTGTTTTCTAAAAATTCGTGTATAACGAGTCTCGTAGTGTGGGGTAGCTAGATTTAAGAATTTTCGTTTAGGAGCTTTGCTTCTCGCTCTTGCCCACCTTCCTCCGATTTGATGACGGATTAAAAAATAAAAATAATACTTGTATAAGGAGTCTCGACGTGGGGTAGCTAGATTTAAGAGTTTTCATTTTTGATCTTTGCTTCTCGCTTTTGCTCGCCTTCCTCCGAGTTGCCGACGTATTTTTTTAAACAAAGTACTCGTATAAGAAGTCTCGGTGCTTGGGGTAGCTTGATTTGAGAATTTTCATTTTTAAGCATTACTTCTCGCTCACGCTCACCATTCTCCGATTTGGCGACGTACTGTTTTTTTAAAAATTCTTGTATAACGAGTCTCGACGTGGGGTAGCTAGATTTAAGAGTTTTCATTTTTGATCTTTGCTTCACGCTTTTGCTCGCCTTCCTCCGAGTTGCCGACGTATTTTTTGAAAAAAGTACTCGTATAAGAAGTCTCGGTGCGTAGGGTAGTTTGATTTGAGAATTTTCATTTTTAAGCTTTACTTCTCGGTCACGCTCACCATTATCCGATTTGCCGCCGTACTGTTTTTTTAAAAATTCGTGTATAACGAGTCTCGTAGTGTGGGGTAGCAAGATTTAAGAATTTTCGTTTAGGAGCATGCTTCTCGCTCTTGCCCACCTTCCTCCGATTTGATGACGTATTAAAAAATAAAAATAATACTTGTATAAGGAGTCTCGACGTGGGGTAGCTAGATTTAAGAGTTTTCATTTTTGATCTTTGCTTCTCGCTTTTGCTCGCCTTCCTCCGAGTTGCCGACGTATTTTTTGAAAAAAAGTACTCGTATAAGAAGCCTCGGTGCGTGGGGTAGCTGATTTGAGAATTTTCGTTTTTAAGCTTTGTTTCACGCTCACGCTCGCCTTTCTCCGATTTGCCGACGTACTGTTTTCTAAAAATTCGTGTATAACGAGTCTCGTAGTGTGGGGTAGCTAGATTTAAGAATTTTCGTTTAGGAGCTTTGCTTCTCGCTCTTGCCCACCTTCCTCCGATTTGATGACGGATTAAAAAATAAAAATAATACTTGTATAAGGAGTCTCGACGTGGGGTAGCTAGATTTAAGAGTTTTCATTTTTGATCTTTGCTTCTCGCTTTTGCTCGCCTTCCTCCGAGTTGCCGACGTATTTTTTTAAAAAAAGTACTCGTATAAGAAGTCTCGGTGCGTGGGGTAGCTTGATTTGAGAATTTTCATTTTTAAGCATTACTTCTCGCTCACGCTCACCATTCTCCGATTTGGCGACGTACTGTTTTTTTAAAAATTCTTGTATAACGAGTCTCGACGTGGGGTAGCTAGATTTAAGAGTTTTCATTTTTGATCTTTGCTTCTCGCTTTTGCTCGCCTTCCTCCGAGTTGCCGACGTATTTTTGAAAAAAAGTACTCGTATAAGAAGTCTCGGTGCGTGGGTAGCTTGATTTGAGAATTTTCATTTTTAAGCTATTTTCCGCTCACGCTCACCATTCTCAGATTTGGCGACGTACTGTTTTTTAAAAATTCGTGTATAACGAGTCTCGTAGTGTGGGGTAGCTAGATTTAAGAATTTTCGTTTAGGAGCTTGCTTCTCGCTCTTGCCCACCTTCCTCCGATTTGATGACGTATTAAAAAATAAAAATAATACTTGTATAAGGAGTCTCGACGTGGGGTAGCTAGATTTAAGAGTTTTCATTTTTGATCTTTGCTTCTCGCTTTTGCTCGCCTTCCTCCGAGTTGCCGACGTATTTTTTTAAACAAAGTACTCGTATAAGAAGTCTCGGTGCGTGGGGTAGCTTGATTTGAGAATTTTCTTTTTAAGCATTACTTCTCGCTCACGCTCACCATTCTCCGATTTGGCGACGTACTGTTTTTTAAAAATTCTGTATAACGAGTCTCGAGTGGGGTAGCTAGATTTAAGAGTTTTCATTTTGATCTTTGCTTCTCGCTTTGCTCGCCTTCCTCCGAGTTGCGACGTATTTTTAAAAAAGTACTCGTATAAGAAGTCTCGGTCGTGGGGTAGCTTGATTTAAGAGTTTTCATTTTTGATCTTTGCTTCTCGCTTTTGCTCGCCTTCCTCCGAGTTGCCGACGTATTTTTTGAAAAAAAGTACTCGTATAAGAAGTCTCGGTGCGTGGGGTAGCTTGATTTGAGAATTTTCATTTTTAAGCATTACTTCTCGCTCACGCTCACCATTCTCCGATTTGGCGACGTACTGTTTTTTTAAAAATTCTTGTATAACGAGTCTCGACGTGGGGTAGCTAGATTTAAGAGTTTTCATTTTTGATCTTTGCTTCACGCTTTTGCTCGCCTTCCTCCGAGTTGCCGACGTATTTTTTGAAAAAAAGTACTCGTATAAGAAGTCTCGGTGCGTAGGGTAGTTTGATTTGAGAATTTTCATTTTTAAGCTTTACTTCTCGGTCACGCTCACCATTATCCGATTTGCCGCCGTACTGTTTTTTTAAAAATTCGTGTATAACGAGTCTCGTAGTGTGGGGTAGCAGATTTAAGAATTTTCGTTTAGGAGCATGCTTCTCGCTCTTGCCCACCTTCCTCCGATTTGATGACGTATTAAAAAATAAAAATAATACTTGTATAAGGAGTCTCGACGTGGGGTAGCTAGATTTAAGAGTTTTCATTTTTGATCTTTGCTTCTCGCTTTTGCTCGCCTTCCTCCGAGTTGCCGACGTATTTTTTGAAAAAAGTACTCGTATAAGAAGCCTCGGTGCGTGGGGTAGCTGATTTGAGAATTTTCGTTTTTAAGCTTTGTTTCACGCTCACGCTCGCCTTTCTCCGATTTGCCGACGTACTGTTTTCTAAAAATTCGTGTATAACGAGTCTCGTAGTGTGGGGTAGCTAGATTTAAGAATTTTCGTTTAGGAGCTTTGCTTCTCGCTCTTGCCCACCTTCCTCCGATTTGATGACGGATTAAAAAATAAAAATAATACTTGTATAAGGAGTCTCGACGTGGGGTAGCTAGATTTAAGAGTTTTCATTTTTGATCTTTGCTTCACGCTTTTGCTCGCCTTCCTCCGAGTTGCCGACGTATTTTTTGAAAAAAAGTACTCGTATAAGAAGTCTCGGTGCGTAGGGTAGTTTGATTTGAGAATTTTCATTTTTAAGCTTTACTTCTCGGTCACGCTCACCATTATCCGATTTGCCGCCGTACTGTTTTTTTAAAAATTCGTGTATAACGAGTCTCGTAGTGTGGGGTAGCAAGATTTAAGAATTTTCGTTTAGGAGCATGCTTCTCGCTCTTGCCCACCTTCCTCCGATTTGATGACGTATTAAAAAATAAAAATAATACTTGTATAAGGAGTCTCGACGTGGGGTAGCTAGATTTAAGAGTTTTCATTTTTGATCTTTGCTTCTCGCATTTGCTCGCCTTCCTCCGAGTTGCCGACGTATTTTTTGAAAAAAAGTACTCGTATAAGAAGCCTCGGTGCGTGGGGTAGCTGATTTGAGAATTTTCGTTTTTAAGCTTTGTTTCACGCTCACGCTCGCCTTTCTCCGATTTGCCGACGTACTGTTTTCTAAAAATTCGTGTATAACGAGTCTCGTAGTGTGGGGTAGCTAGATTTAAGAATTTTCGTTTAGGAGCTTTGCTTCTCGCTCTTGCCCACCTTCCTCCGATTTGATGACGGATTAAAAAATAAAAATAATACTTGTATAAGGAGTCTCGACGTGGGGTAGCTAGATTTAAGAGTTTTCATTTTTGATCTTTGCTTCTCGCTTTTTCTCGCCTTCCTCCGAGTTGCCGACGTATTTTTTTAAACAAAGTACTCGTATAAGAAGTCTCGGTGCTTGGGGTAGCTTGATTTGAGAATTTTCATTTTTAAGCATTACTTCTCGCTCACGCTCACCATTCTCCGATTTGGCGACGTACTGTTTTTTTAAAAATTCTTGTATAACGAGTCTCGACGTGGGGTAGCTAGATTTAAGAGTTTTCATTTTTGATCTTTGCTTCACGCTTTTGCTCGCCTTCCTCCGAGTTGCCGACGTATTTTTTGAAAAAAAGTACTCGTATAAGAAGTCTCGGTGCGTAGGGTAGTTTGATTTGAGAATTTTCATTTTTAAGCTTTACTTCTCGGTCACGCTCACCATTATCCGATTTGCCGCCGTACTGTTTTTTTAAAAATTCGTGTATAACGAGTCTCGTAGTGTGGGGTAGCAAGATTTAAGAATTTTCGTTTAGGAGCATGCTTCTCGCTCTTGCCCACCTTCCTCCGATTTGATGACGTATTAAAAAATAAAAATAATACTTGTATAAGGAGTCTCGACGTGGGGTAGCTAGATTTAAGAGTTTTCATTTTTGATCTTTGCTTCTCGCTTTTGCTCGCCTTCCTCCGAGTTGCCGACGTATTTTTTGAAAAAAAGTACTCGTATAAGAAGCCTCGGTGCGTGGGGTAGCTTGATTTGAGAATTTTCGTTTTTAAGCTTTGTTTCACGCTCACGCTCGCCTTTCTCCGATTTGCCGACGTACTGTTTTCTAAAAATTCGTGTATAACGAGTCTCGTAGTGTGGGGTAGCTAGATTTAAGAATTTTCGTTTAGGAGCTTTGCTTCTCGCTCTTGCCCACCTTCCTCCGATTTGATGACGGATTAAAAAATAAAAATAATACTTGTATAAGGAGTCTCGACGTGGGGTAGCTAGATTTAAGAGTTTTCATTTTTGATCTTTGCTTCTCGCTTTTGCTCGCCTTCCTCCGAGTTGCCGACGTATTTTTTGAAAAAAAGTACTCGTATAAGAAGTCTCGGTGCGTGGGGTAGCTTGATTTGAGAATTTTCATTTTTAAGCATTACTTCTCGCTCACGCTCACCATTCTCCGATTTGGCGACGTACTGTTTTTTTAAAAATTCTTGTATAACGAGTCTCGACGTGGGGTAGCTAGATTTAAGAGTTTTCATTTTTGATCTTTGCTTCTCGCTTTTGCTCGCCTTCCTCCGAGTTGCCGACGTATTTTTTTAAACAAAGTACTCGTATAAGAAGTCTCGGTGCGTGGGGTAGCTTGATTTGAGAATTTTCATTTTTAAGCATTACTTCTCGCTCACGCTCACCATTCTCCGATTTGGCGACGTACTGTTTTTTTAAAAATTCTTGTATAACGAGTCTCGACGTGGGGTAGCTAGATTTAAGAATTTTCGTTTAGGAGTATGCTTCTCGCTCTTGCCCACCTTCCTCCGATTTGATGATGGATTAAAAAATAAAAATAATACTTGTATAAGGAGTCTCGACGTGGGGTAGCTAGATTTAAGAGTTTTCATTTTTGATCTTTGCTTCTCGCTTTTGCTCGCCTTCCTCCGAGTTGCCGACGTATTTTTTGAAAAAAAGTACTCGTATAAGAAGCCTCGGTGCGTGGGGTAGCTTGATTTGAGAATTTTCGTTTTTAAGCTTTGTTTCACGCTCACGCTCGCCTTTCTCCGATTTGCCGACGTACTGTTTTCTAAAAATTCGTGTATAACGAGTCTCGACGTGGGGTAGCTAGATTTAAGAGTTTTCATTTTTGATCTTTGCTTCTCGCTTTTGCTCGCCTTCCTCCGAGTTGCCGACGTATTTTTTTAAACAAAGTACTCGTATAAGAAGTCTCGGTGCGTGGGGTAGCTAGATTTAAGAGTTTTCATTTTTGATCTTTGCTTCTCGCTTTTGCTCGCCTTCCTCCGAGTTGCCGACGTATTTTTTGAAAAAAAGTACTCGTATAAGAAGTCTCGGTGCGTGGGGTAGCTTGATTTGAGAATTTTCATTTTTAAGCATTACTTCTCGCTCACGCTCACCATTCTCCGATTTGGTGACGTACTGTTTTTTTAAAAATTCTTGTATAACGAGTCTCGACGTGGGGTAGCTAGATTTAAGAGTTTTCACTTTTGATCTTTGCTTCTCGCTTTTGCTCGCCTTCCTCCGAGTTGCCGACGTATTTTTGGAAAAAAAGTACTCGTATAAGAAGTCTCGGTGCGTGGGGTAGCTTGATTTGAGAATTTTCGTTTTTAAGCTATGTTTCACGCTCACGCTCGCCTTTCTCCGATTTGCCGACGTACTGTTTTCTAAAAATTCGTGTATAACGAGTCTCGTAGTGTGGGGTAGCTAGATTTAAGAATTTTCGTTTAGGAGCTTTGCTTCTCGCTCTTGCCCACCTTCCTCCGATTTGATGACGTATGTAACGAGGTAGTTTTTCTCTCGTTATTTTCCTTTGCAACAGTGATTAGCTACTAACGCCCGGCCGTATTTATTTCGAAGGCGCCAGGTCGGACGATTTATCTGCGAACGTTTTGGGGTCGCGTCTCCGGCTAGTTACGAGACTCTATTCTCCGAGGGAGTTCGATCGGGAAAATAGGAAGTAATAAGCTTAGACCACTCGACTGATTATCACTTCACAAATCTTTACTTACAAAAAAAAAACCGGCGGTAATATAATAAACGCGAGGCTCTAAGGTGATATTTTCTACTAGCTACAATTTCCGTTTTCGCACACAACGCTCGCACAGTTATCCGGTACTACAAATCTCAGCTCGTCAAAAATGTTGCCACGAGGCAGTAACGTTCCGACTTTCGCAACGTCCGGCTTATTCCTCTCACACTCAATATATATCATAAATATTACCGTTAAACACTACCTTCCGGCTGAAGTTCTCTCTCGTACCTCTCCCTCGTTCTTATAACAATCACAGGATAACGCACTCTTATATTACTCTACTCTCAATAAACAAATGTCTGGTCAACCGTAGGGATGTTCTCTGGGCTGCGACGAAAAACCAAGTGGGCGAATCCTCTGGCCGAGGCGCGACGGTACACCTCCCTAGAGTACTCACACAAACGCAATACATAGTTATCGGTCTAGTGCCGTTACATTTGGCGATTTACATATGTTTTCTCGTGCGATCGTTGGGTTTTCACACTGTATCATACCACCTCTCATGTCATACATTACAAATAAATAATTCTTTAGGTTACATAGGTGAATATTCTTTTTACACACACTCAACGCCTCACACATACAAGTAGCAGTATAGTATCTGCTGCCGCGGCCTGGCGCGAGGTTTTCCCCCTCCCGGCGGCGGGCTTATCTTCTGACTCGAGCGGCTTAGGTGTGAGCGTGCGTGAGCTCCAGTGTGTGTGTGTAGTCGCACGGCTGGTGGGAGCGCCCTACAGTAAGCGGCTAACTCGGCTGTTAGTCGGCTATTCTCTCTCTCCTTCTCCCGGCTGCTATTGCACGGCTATGTGGCCGATTCCGACCTTCCTCTACCTAGAATGCATACCAGATCTATGAGAGTTAACTCATGGTGATGCAGTTCTGATAGGGTGACGTAGAAAAGAGAGAGAGAGAACTTCTTAATACTAGACGGTCACCCCGTCGCATTCCCCCTCCCAAAACTAAACATACTCAGAATGTTTCAGTTTTTCTTTACCTAAGAAGGAAGAAAATGTCACTCTCTCTCTCTCTTCTACTCACAACTACTATCTCGAGACTGCAGGGCTGTAAGGATTGCATGATTAGTTTATACAATGAATAATAATAAAAAAAAAGGTCAACAAAATTTTGGGCCGATAAACCCGGTCTAGATTAGGAAACTCACTCTACTGGCTGTATCTGGCTGTAGTTTGGCTGTGAGAGCGAACTCAGTCCTTCCTGGACCTACTCCTGGATCGTCGGGGTTTCGGCTGGCAGAAAGTTCGCCTCAAGATCGAGTCCCTGATGTCCTGGGGCAGATCTCGGACCTCATCAATGAGGCGTAACGTCTCGGCTACCGCCTCAGCTACTCCACGGGTGGGAGACTCCTCTCTAGGCGGTGATCCACTCCTGGACGAGGTAGAAGAACTGGAGGTGGTAGTGGGCTCGGTTGTCGCATAAGGATCCCCCCTCCGAATTCGCGGACGCCCAGCCGAGCAGCTTTTGGGACTACGAGGCGGTGAGGGCTTGGGAGACTCCTTGGCGAGCGGGGTGGCCCAGGTGATGGACCTCTCTCGGCGGTGACGGGAGATGGACGCCGTGCGGGAGGTGGCTGTCGCTCCTTCGGGTGACAGAGGTGTTGTGGGGCGAGGTGCCTCATCTCGACTCGTTCCGGGTTTAGGGCTTGACGTCCTGGTCGTTACACCCTTGTGAGAGCCTACCGTCGCCAAATACTCAGCGTGGCGGTCCCGACAGCGCGGGCACGAGTTGAGGTCCTCTCCAAATCTACCACAATTTAGGCAGATTTTGCCGTGTCTCGGTTCTGGGCAGTTGAAGACTGTGCGGCCCCTCCCCCAACAGTTGAAACAACTGTATGGGGGTGGATCCAGTTCAGGGTCCGTTGGAATGGGCTTCAGCCCGCTGTACCGGAGGCCTGACAGCTTCACCTTCAACTGGAGTCCTCTCTTCCTCTCCCTTACCGTATCTTCGGGAGTAGAGCACACGGGGTCCTTTTTTGGGGTCGTGGTGCCCTCGCGAGCATCGCGCGTGGTGAAGGGCCGTTGGGGTAGGCCTCTCGTGTCGAGAGTACGCTCTTCGACCTGGGTAGGGAGGTCTACACCCGTTTCCTTCTCCACGACGCGGCGCAACTCCTCCACGGCCTCTCTGCTCTCCCGTTCCTCGGCGCTCTCCAGGCGAAACCAAGGCGAGACTTTGGAGCTCGGGTTCCTCCCCCCACCCACCTTGGTGTTGGTCTCGGCCGGTGCCAGAGTGAAGGCGGCTACCTCCATCGGCTCGACTGTTCTCGCCTCGTCGTCCGATCCGGCTAACAACTCTCTCTCTCTCTCCTCTTCCTCTTCCATCTCTCGGCGACGAATAGCGTCCCGGACCCTGAGCTCGCGGTGCATCGTCTCCTCGCTCTTCGGGCCGTTAGGGTCACGAATACGCTCGTGTCTCGTGGACCACTGCGGGGGCACAAAATCTGGCGGCACGGCAGTAAACGTCGGTGGCACGAACTCCTCCTCGGCAACATGTCGTGACTCCGTCAGGAGGCTTCTGGAGCGAGTTCGGCGTGGCATCACGGACTTCCTTATCTGTAACATTACTGTAATTAAATGCGAATTCCACACTCATCATAGGGACAACACAGTTTTCTACTCCGCCACCAATACAAACCACATATAATGTCTATACGCCAGGTACGTCCTTCCACGGGCTGCAGTTCACTACCGGCTCGTGGGATCGGTGTTAGGGCTGTTAGTTTTAGGATTTCGCGGCGGTAAGTATCTTTTCAGGTCCGATACGTGTGCTTTAGCGATTTTCCGACTGTTACCCTCTTCGGCTTCCAAGATATACACGGTGGGGGATTTCTGCTCTGTAATTCGAAAGGGTCCCTCAAATTTGGGTGCTAACTTGGCAGAGAAACTCTCAGCGGCTTTCGACTGATAGTGAGTTCTCCTCAAAACCATATCCCCGACTGCAAAATTGGTCAATCTCCGCCTTCTATTATATGTCTCCCCCTGCTTATTTCTCGCATTATCTATAAACTTGGCGACGAGCTCTCGTAACGCATCCAGTCGTTTCATACGATCTTGCCACACGGCAGGATCTAATTGTACTTTTGGACCTCGACCCTCGATTTCCGTACGTAGACTCTTGACTGGTGAGGGGTGCCTGCCAAAATTCAAAAACGCTGGGGATGTTTTGAGCGTTGATTGTACGGCGGTATTCATGGCGTGACGAAGCTCGTGGACATGTTTATCCCAATCTCTGTGACTCTCGGCGAACATCGCTATCATTGTTTTGAGGGTGCGATTACTCCTCTCGACAGGATTGGCTTGAGGGTGGTATGGTGGTGTAGTAACGTGTGTCACACCGTATTCCTTTAACGTCTCGGCAACGTGCTTGTTCAAGAATTCCGTTCCGTTATCGGTCAACAAATACTCTGGCGTCTCCCAGCGAAATAACACTAGTTCTTCAAAAGCTCTGGCGACTGATTTTCCGTCTGCTTTACGCAATGGCTTGACTTCCACCCAACGGGTAAACAGGTCTTGGAAAACTAGTAAGTATTTATTCTGGCCTTTACTTCTTGGGAATTCCATCATATCGGCGGCTACCACGGTCCAAGGCTTTTCTACGATTCTTTTGCCGATAAGGCCTTGTGGGCCTTGTTGCGACACTTTGTATCTTTGGCAGACTGGGCAGGCGGTGATAAAGGAGTGGACGTCGTGGTACATTCCCGGCCAAAAATATTCTCTCGCTATTCTATCGTAGGTCTTTTCGATCCCCATGTGTCCGGCGGTAACTTCCACGTGGGCAACAGTCATGACTTTCTCTCTCTGTTCGGCTGGTATGACTAATTTCCAGGCTTCGTCGCTATGGGTAATAGGGTCCAACAACGGATCTCTCTTAAATCGGTATAGCCGACCATCTTCTACTCTCCACTGGGGAAATTTATTAGGAAACTCTTCTACCTCTTTAAATCGTCGGAGATACCAAGGATCAGAGATCTCCGCCACGGCTGCTAATTCTGGCTCAAGCATCCTCGACAAGGCGTCTGGCACTCTATGGTTCGCGCCTCTACGGTGAATAATGTCGAAGTCCCATTGCTGAACTTCAAGTGCCCATCTAGCTAGCCTTCCACTGGGCTCCTTTAACGAGCGAAGCCAGCGTAGTGCACTGTGATCTGTGATCACTGTGAAATGGTATCCTTCGACATATGGCCGTAACTTCTTTATGGCCCATACTAAAGCTAGACACTCTCTCTCTGTAGTAGTGTAGTTCTTCTCGGCGGCTGTTAGGACTCGGCTGACATACACAATCGGGTGTTCTCCGTCGTCAAACTCCTGAGTTAACACAGCTCCTATGGCGACGTTGCTGGCGTCACATTGGATACAGAAAGGCTTGTTGAAATCGGGTCTGGCGAGTACTGGCGCTACGGTTAAGGCTTTCTTGAGTTTTTCGAACGCCTGTTGCTGCTCGTCTCCCCAAGTCCATTTTTGGTCTTTGCGTAGAAGTTTAACTAGTGGGATTTTAGTTTCCGAACTGTTTTCAATGAATCTGGCATACCAACCTATCATTCCCAATACTCTTCTTAATTCTCTGACATTACACGTGCTGGACAATTCAATACCGGCGCGACTTTGTCGGGGTCAGTCCTAAGCCCGTCTTTATCTAGAACGAAACCTAGGTATTTGATCTGACTCACACAAAATTGGCATTTCTTGGGTTGATAGTTAGTCCGGCTGAAATCAGTTTCTGTAGTACATACCTAACTTTTATTTTATGCTCTTCAAAAGAGTCTGTGGCAATCACTATGTCATCTAAATAACCAAAAATTTGAGGAGTATCTTCGGGGCCGAATAAGGTGTCCACTAGGCGTTGTAGAGTCATGGGGGCATTAATCAGGCCAAACGGCATCCTAGTGAATTGCCACAATCCATATCCTGGTACGGCAAAAGCGGTATATTTCTTACTACTTTCCTCCATCTTGACTTGGAAATAGGCTTGACGTAGGTCAATTTTACTCAGATATCTGGCACACCTCAGCCTGTCAAGAATTGCGTCCATTTGCGGTAACGGATACCCATCCTTTTTAGTAAATTTATTCACGTCTGTAAAGTCTACACACAGTCTCTCTTCGTCCGTGCCTTGTTTCGGCACCATCACTACTTGGCTAACAAAATCACTGGCTGATCTCTCTATGATACCTAGTCTCTCTAACTCTTTGGCTCCTTTCTGAATCGACTCTATCTTTTTGGGTGATCTCCGGCGGAATTTCTGTCTCACTGGCGTATCACACGTTAGGCTGATGTGATGTTCGGTGAGATCAGTGAAACCTAATACATCCGGCGAGTATTCGGGCAGAGTTCCGTCGACTATCTCTTCTATTTGTCTTCTTTCGTCTTCATCTAATTCTGTTATTCCGGCACATTCGGCGAAAACTTTATCATTTTCAGACGGGTTTTGGCTATTAAATCTTCGCCATATTCCACCGTTTGCTCTCCACCAACCCCTGTGATCCGTATCTATTTTAAAGATTTCACAGAAATCTCTACCAAATACCACGTCGTGCCCAATCTCTTTAACTGCGCGGGCTGTAATGGTTGCATCAATGCCGTCCAATTCAATATTGATCTGTAAATATCCCATTACGGGTGATAGTTCGCCCGTAATCGCCTGAATAGAAGTTTTAGCGGCTATCAGTCGGTTTTCAAATTTCTCGGCTACTCTGGGGCCTACTAAGGTGATTACGGCGCCAGGATCGAAAAGTGCCCGATAGGTTGTTCCGCTCAAGACTACTTGCATGTAGTTCCGATTATCGGTTATCACAGCTGCCGTAGGAGCTTGATGCTCTACCTCGTCTGAGATTTGGATGGGTGGGCTTACGTAGTCGACGTTGGGGTCTGGCGGTATTGGCTTCTTCTGTTCAGCAATTTCCTTAATCTCTGGTAGTGATTGGTTTTCGGCTGCTATATCTGTCGACTGTAGTTGCTCGACAGCCAATTCAATCTTACTCAACTTTTCAAAATCTTCTTCTTCTTCTATCAACTCGATAATCTTCTCTCTTTTGACTTGAGTTGGCGTATCTTCCCAGGTTCCCGAAACCTCCACAAGGTCTGAGTCATCTGATAGGTCCGACTGTTCCGATTCTAACTCGAAAGAGACTCTCTTCTCCGACTTCTCTACTTTTAACGGCTCAATTTCACACTCCTTTCCAACTACTGTCTTCTCGTTCTCTTCTCTACTGGCAACTCTCTGTCTGACTTTATTAATGCATTCTTGGGAGTAAAGGGTGCCCTGTTCTAGGGTTAGGCCTCTAGTCTTCGATGCGTTCAAGTTTGCAGAGGTTTGGCTTCTATTATTTTTCACTCTCTCATCCACTAATGACCCATCTGATTCGCTACTTGAGTCCAGTGTCAGCGGCGTAGTTTATTCCACTCGTTTTGAGTTTCGAATTGGCTGTAATGTACTTTGCTCTGGAGCTCGTTTCTCCACGGGCGGGATACACTGTCTTCTTCGTTGCTCGAGGAGTTTAGAACTGCTTCGCCGGCTGCTACTCTGTTCTCTTCCTCTACTTCGTCTCGGTTATTTGGCCAACGGGTTACGTTAGCATTTGGCCGTGACTTCTCTTTCTCTTCTCTCGTCTCTGTGCTGTTATCTGGCCAACGGGTTTGCGTTAGCTTTTGGCAGCAATTTCTCTTTCTCTTCTTTCGTCTCTGTGCTGTTATTTGGCCAACGGGTTGCGTTAGCTTTTGGCAGCAATTTCTCTTTCTCTTCTTTCGTCTCTGTGCTGTTATTTGGCCAACGGGTTGCGTTAGCTTTGGCAGCCCAATTTCTCTTTCTCTTCTTCGTCTCTGTGCTGTTATTTGGCCAACGGGTTGCGTTAGCTTTTGGCAGCAATTTCTCTTTCTCTTCTTTCACCTCTGTACTTAGTGGTCCTCGGCCACTACCTCCCCCTCCAAAACTTCAACCACCTCTGACAACGGAGTTACAGAGCTAGGAGTTTTCACCACAACGTTTGAGGCCGTTATTGTTGAGTTGCGCGGTGGCATCGGCCCCAGGGATGCCCCCGCGTTGCCATTTCCCCACATCGTTCGAAAGGTAGCGCAGTTTCCACAATTTTGGAAAGGTAGTGCCGAATTGGCCGCAAACTTGACACTGGATCTGGCCCCGGCTGCGATTGGGGCAAACTGGCGATTTATGGCCTTTCTGATGGCAGGCGGCGTAACATTCTACAGTCGGGCAGGCTGATGCTCTGTGGCCCACTTGTTGACAGTGATAGCATGCTCCGACAAATGGTGTAGAGCCTCTGTTATTGTACCGGCTTAGTGGTTGACTCTGGGTAGCATCACTGGCGTCAGCTCTGCCTTGCGACTGTTGGGTCTGCCTTTGCGATTGAACGTTAACTGGTCTCCACACTGGTGGGCCATTGTTAGTCTGCTTGGGCTCGCTAGTTGAGTTGTTATTCACTGGTTGATCTGTGATCGAGGCTGAAGTTATTACTGGCGGGTTCTGTTGTTGCTTCTGTTTCTTATTTTTATTGTTGTTGTTAATATTTTGTTTGTTTGAATTCGCGTCGGTAACTCCTGCTGCTTCCTCAACTTCTTTGGCGGCTGCTACTTTGGCTTTCGGTGTTGGCGTCCAAGCTGCGGCTGGGAATCGGCTTTTTTTCAACAGTGGTGGTGGTGTGTATACATCGCATCTCTTTCCATCTCCTCTTCTAGTGTTCGGCAGTACCTCTTAACATCTTCGTAGGATTCTATTTTTCCTTCTAATCGCTCTACGATACTCCGGCCGTAACCTCTCTGTCAATAATGTCAGCTGGTCTTTTAATCTCATCGGTCTCTTTAGATGGGCTGCTATATATTTGAAATTCATAATATACGTAGATATCTTCTCCCCTTTACCCTGCGTTCGTCTACGTAGTTCTTCTATTACGTCATTGTCGCTCACCTCGCTGATGAATTGTTCTTCGAATGCCTTCTTAAAGGTCTTCCAGGTTTTAAGTCCTTCTTTTTCTGTTCTGAACCACATGCTAGCCTTCTTTGATAGAGTATGGGGAATCATGGCCAAAATCTCTTCGCTTTTAAGATTTAGACTCTCCTTGCACTCTTGTATCTGAGATAAATATTCTTGGGTCGTCTCTAGTCTCACCAGCAAACTTGATGTTCCGCCCCTGTATAATTTGGAGTTGATACAAGTGATTGGCCAATCTCTCTTCCTGTTCTAATCGTCGGGACGATTTCTTCTTCTGCCGTCTTTCGTGGCGGTCAGAGCTTGAGGAGCTATCGAAGTCGTTCTCTTGGCTGCTAAGGCTGTCACTGCTGTCGGAGCTACTACTCGAGCTGTCTCTTTTGGTCTGTTTCTTTTGGGCTTCTCTTTCTTCAGACTCTCTCGAGTTGGTTGTTTGCTCTTGGTGTCTATGGCCTTTGTAGGAGTCTTACCTAGGGCTCTGTTCTTCGACTCTTTTTTTCCGATTCGTCCCTGCTACTATCTTCTTCGCTATCACTACTACTATCAGATGATTTCTTGGCTCTCGGCGGTGGTGCCGGCTTCTTAGAAGCTCCTCTGGCGAACCAGGGCAACCCAGGGTTTTGCACGGTGATTTTTCTTCTTCTAGGCTGATTAATGGCACACGGTTCTGTCGGCTTCTTCCTTTCTACATCCTCGGTTTCGTTGAGCGCTGACTTTAAGTTGGTCGGTTGAACGTGAGGTCTGATTTTCGACTTCGGCGTTCTTAATTCCCACTCTTGTACTTGTCTCGTGAATTTCCCATCGTCTGATATCGATCTTCTCAGCGTGCTACTCTCCTTAATTGTTCCCGTATTGGGCTGAACGGAGTTCCTAATGGTTTCTGCATAAGGCCAAATCCCCATAAATTTTGAGCTCCCTCGTTAGAGTCGAGTGCGAGTGCTGGACTGGAGGCAAGACGGGACACTGGCACGACTTCTGGCTGGGCTCTAGTGGTTTTATTGACGAATAGTAGAGATGTGGGATCTATCGACTTCTGGCTGGTAGCATAACTCGATGATCCCTGAAGGGCGCTGAGTACTCGTGCAGAAATGAGTTGCTGGAGCTGATTTGATACTGTTAACGGGCATCCAAAACCGGGCGTTCCATCGTCGTCTGTGGAAGAGAAGGCTCGACAGAGCTTGTATTTGTCTCACTGAAGAGTTAACAATTTTCTTCGAGGCTTTCATCACCGGCTTCATACTCGGTTTCCTTGCCAAGTCTCGATTTCTGATTGTGAGGCAGACTCGGCGATCATTTCTTTTTTTATCTCGTTTACTACTCGTTCTGGATTTACTTTTCTTGTGGTTGAGGATCGCCGTCAGCAACCTCCTCGGAGTCAGTTGGGATAACGCCACCATTGTCCCATTCATACCACGGCACTGTCTCGCTCAAACCGGCTCGTAAAATTTCAGCTCTTAACAAGCGATCTCTTAGAATCGCCTTATTTCCCTTCGTACTAATTTTCAAGCGACTTGAGTTCTTCTTCTACGTCTTCTTATCTTATACTTTCTAATCTCGCTGGCCAAGTTACGAAACTTCTCGATCCTTTACGCAGTGACGTCCATCATCCTTTCTGTGATTATCCTGGTTACTTTCTGCTATTTACCCTTTTAAGCCTTAGTTGATGGAAAAGCGTATATACAATTTCTACCTAAACTTCTTGGTGGGTCCTGACTGTTAATTTTCTCTCTATATTCTTCTTTTATTTCCTTGATAAGATAGGCTGTAAATACTTCTTGAACTTCTCGAAAATAAAATTCTTGGTAGATAATAACCGGTTAAACGACTGGTTTTCTTCTAAGCAATACTTTACCCGGTGGTGATTGGGTTCGAATAATCGGCGAAAAGAAAAAAAAATTCAATATTTTCTCAGCTAAACCGCTGTAAAGGTCGAAGGGCCCACCCAGGGTCTATCTCTCATTCACTCACTGGAAAACGAATTCAACCCGACTTCAAAATTTCGATTAGTAACGTATTTTGCGGATCTAGAATCTGGGCAAAAAGAAAGGAAAGAAATAGTTACTAGGGTTAGACCGAAAAAGAAACCAGTAACGATTGACCGTCTTACTGATAAACCAAATGGGTTATTCGACTGCTAGCTTATGGGTGCAATATTCATCAACTGATTTAGCCGTTCTACTGTTAACCGGCTAAAACAAGTGATTTATTTGGGGCAAAAAAAAAAACTTTCATCCAGGCAGAAAGGTTATACGAAGCCAGCGGGATCGGATTTCAATGTTGAAATTTTTACAATGGGAATGCGTACCAAAATATCAATATACATATATATGTTTATAAATTATAAATAGATTGTGTGTATATATTTTATAGATATTGAAATATTACCTCATTTGATACTTATAATTATTCATGCGCAATCGGCATGAGTTGCGTCAATTGTAATTAAATAGTAAAGTGGGTAAATTAATTTTCTTTCATTGCTAGTGCTTGATTCAACTCGCAATCGGGCCACAAAATTTGTTTATTAACTCGTTCGGGGTTAAGGATAGTCGGCAGTATGGCTAGAATTGAATCTTAGTTTAAAACTTTCCAATCAAGTCAAACAGGCTATCACAAAATTTTTCCCGACATTGAATTCTCAAAAAAAAATTTTGTTCGGCTAAAATGATTGTTTTAAGCAATTATCAAGCGACTATAGGCAAAAGAAAATTTTCTTCACTATTCTTATCGGCTTCTACTCTCTCAACAAACAAATCAACAAAGGGGAAAAAAAACAAAATTATTTTTCAACTCTCGACGTCTTCAACTACTGCTCGGTATTTTAAAAATTCTATAACTCCAATTATTCTTCGGAAAATTACGGCTGTAAATTTTCACGACAAAAAAAAAAATTTATTTTCTTCGTTTCGAATCCCTTTATAATTCTAAACGAGGCAAAAGAGAAAAAAAAAATTTTAAAACGGGTCCGTCAAACGTTCATTTTCTCTCAACTACTACAACTTGAATTTTGCAAGAAGGCAAAAAAAAAAAAATTAATTCGGCTTCGTATTAAATCTGAAAATATTCTGCACTCACAATTGGCCGTAAAAATATTAATAAACCCGTATATTGCCACTGTAAAGTTTAAAAGGGCGTAATTCTGTAAACCATGATTTCACTTGTGAGAACCCCAGTTTTTACACTCCCAGCGACTATCGACACGTGGCGAGTGATTTTCGGCAGAATTTCCACTACTGCGTGTTGGGAAAAATTTGCACACTCAACCGACTGTTAGAGCAATGCACAAACTCGTCTTTTGTTAGGCTATAATCGAAAAAGAGCACTGAGGTAAACCATGATTTTACATTTGAGAACCCCAGTTTTTGCGATCACGGCGGCTGTCAGCACGTGGCGAGTAAATTTTTCTCTGGCGGTTACACGAATAAAATTTAAATTTTTCCGGCAGTATCATACAACTCTCTGCTTCATTGGAATTATTTATACACTTGATTTTAGTTAGACACGGCTCACGATTAACTTTGAACGAAATTGATGCCACGTTTCAAAATGTCGCGCACTGAACACTATCACTCGTAAATTATTTTCCACGACCGTGCCCCACACATTGGGCAGCCACTGTAACGAGGTAGTTTTTCTCTCGTTATTTTCCTTTGCAACAGTGATTAGCTACTAACGCCCGGCCGTATTTATTTCGAAGGCGCCAGGTCGGACGATTTATCTGCGAACGTTTTGGGGTCGCGTCTCCGGCTAGTTACGAGACTCTATTCTCCGAGGGAGTTCGATCGGGAAAATAGGAAGTAATAAGCTTAGACCACTCGACTGATTATCACTTCACAAATCTTTACTTACAAAAAAAAACCGGCGGTAATATAATAAACGCGAGGCTCTAAGGTGATATTTTCTACTAGCTACAATTTCCGTTTTCGCACACAACGCTCGCACAGTTATCCGGTACTACAAATCTCAGCTCGTCAAAAATGTTGCCACGAGGCAGTAACGTTCCGACTTTCGCAACGTCCGGCTTATTCCTCTCACACTCAATATATATCATAAATATTACCGTTAAACACTACCTTCCGGCTGAAGTTCTCTCTCGTACCTCTCCCTCGTTCTTATAACAATCACAGGATAACGCACTCTTATATTACTCTACTCTCAATAAACAAATGTCTGGTCAACCGTAGGGATGTTCTCTGGGCTGCGACGAAAAACCAAGTGGGCGAATCCTCTGGCCGAGGCGCGACGGTACACCTCCCTAGAGTACTCACACAAACGCAATACATAGTTATCGGTCTAGTGCCGTTACATTTGGCGATTTACATATGTTTTCTCGTGCGATCGTTGGGTTTTCACACTGTATCATACCACCTCTCATGTCATACATTACAAATAAATAATTCTTTAGGTTACATAGGTGAATATTCTTTTTACACACACTCAACGCCTCACACATACAAGTAGCAGTATAGTATCTGCTGCCGCGGCCTGGCGCGAGGTTTTCCCCCTCCCGGCGGCGGGCTTATCTTCTGACTCGAGCGGCTTAGGTGTGAGCGTGCGTGAGCTCCAGCGTGTGTGTGTAGTCGCACGGCTGGTGGGAGCGCCCTACAGTAAGCGGCTAACTCGGCTGTTAGTCGGCTATTCTCTCTCTCCTTCTCCCGGCTGCTATTGCACGGCTATGTGGCCGATTCCGACCTTCCTCTACCTAGAATGCATACCAGATCTATGAGAGTTAACTCATGGTGATGCAGTTCTGATAGGGTGACGTAGAAAAGAGAGAGAGAGAACTTCTTAATACTAGACGGTCACCCCGTCGCACGTATTAAAAAATAAAAATAATACTTGTATAAGGAGTCTCGACGTGGGGTAGCTAGATTTAAGAGTTTTCATTTTTGATCTTTGCTTCTCGCTTTTGCTCGCCTTCCTCCGAGTTGCCGACGTATTTTTTTAAACAAAGTACTCGTATAAGAAGTCTCGGTGCGTGGGGTAGCTTGATTTGAGAATTTTCATTTTTAAGCATTACTTCTCGCTCACGCTCACCATTCTCCGATTTGGCGACGTACTGTTTTTTTAAAAATTCTTGTATAACGAGTCTCGACGTGGGGTAGCTAGATTTAAGAGTTTTCATTTTTGATCTTTGCTTCTCGCTTTTGCTCGCCTTCCTCCGAGTTGCCGACGTATTTTTTTAAACAAAGTACTCGTATAAGAAGTCTCGGTGCGTGGGGTAGCTTGATTTGAGAATTTTCATTTTTAAGCATTACTTCTCGCTCACGCTCACCATTCTCCGATTTGGCGACGTACTGTTTTTTTAAAAATTCTTGTATAACGAGTCTCGACGTGGGGTAGCTAGATTTAAGAATTTTCGTTTAGGAGCATGCTTCTCGCTCTTGCCCACCTTCCTCCGATTTGATGATGGATTAAAAAATAAAAATAATACTTGTATAAGGAGTCTCGACGTGGGGTAGCTAGATTTAAGAGTTTTCATTTTTGATCTTTGCTTCTCGCTTTTGCTCGCCTTCCTCCGAGTTGCCGACGTATTTTTTTAAACAAAGTACTCGTATAAGAAGTCTCGGTGCGTGGGGTAGCTAGATTTAAGAGTTTTCATTTTTGATCTTTGCTTCTCGCTTTTGCTCGCCTTCCTCCGAGTTGCCGACGTATTTTTTGAAAAAAAGTACTCGTATAAGAAGTCTCGGTGCGTAGGGTAGTTTGATTTGAGAATTTTCATTTTTAAGCTTTACTTCTCGGTCACGCTCACCATTATCCGATTTGCCGCCGTACTGTTTTTTTAAAAATTCGTGTATAACGAGTCTCGTAGTGTGGGGTAGAAAGATTTAAGAATTTTCGTTTAGGAGCATGCTTCTCGCTCTTGCCCACCTTCCTCCGATTTGATGACGTATTAAAAAATAAAAATAATACTTGTATAAAGAGTCTCGACGTGGGTTAGCTAGATTTAAGAGTTTTCATTTTTGATCTTTGCTTCTCGGTTTTGCTCGCCTTCCTCCGAGTTGCCGACGTATTTTTTGAAAAAAAGTACTCATATAAGAAGTCTCGGTGCGTGGGTTAGATTGATTTGAGAATTTTCGTTTTTAAGCTTTGCTTCACGCTTACGCTCGCCTTTCTCCGATTTGCCGACGTACTGTTTTTTTAAAAATGCGTGTATAACGAGTCTCGGTGCGTGGGGTAGCTTGATTTGAGAATTTTCATTTTTATGCTTTGCTTCACGCTCACGCTCGCCTTTCTCCGATTGGCCGACGTACTGTTTTTTTAAAAATTCGTGTATAACGAGTCTCGTAGTGTGGGGTAGCTAGATTTAAGAATTTTCGTTTAGGAGCTTGCTTCTCGCTCTTGCCCACCTTCCTCCGATTTGATGACGTATTAAAAAATAATAATAATACTTGTATAAGGAGTCTCGACGTGGGGTAGCTAGATTTAAGAGTTTTCATTTTTGATCTTTGCTTCACGCTCACGCTCGCCTTTCTCCGATTTGCCGACGTACTGTTTTTTTAAAAATTCGTGTATAACGAGTCTCGTAGTGTGGGGTAGCTAGATTTAAGAATTTTCGTTTAGGAGCTTTGCTTCTCGCTCTTGCCCACCTTCCTCCGATTTGATGACGTATTAAAAAATAAAAATAATAATTGTATAAGGAGTCTCGACGTGGGGTAGCTAGATTTAAGAGTTTTCATTTTTGATCTTTGCTTCTCGCTTTTGCTCGCCTTCCTCCGAGTTGCCGACGTATTTTTTGAAAAAAAGTACTCGTATAAGAAGCCTCGGTGCGTGGGGTAGCTTGATTTGAGAATTTTCGTTTTTAAGCTTTGTTTCACGCTTACGCTCGCCTTTCTCCGATTTGCCGACGTACTGTTTTCTAAAAATTCGTGTATAACGAGTCTCGTAGTGTGGGGTAGCTAGATTTAAGAATTTTCGTTTAGGAGCTTTGCTTCTCGCTCTTGCCCACCTTCCTCCGATTTGATGACGGATTAAAAAATAAAAATAATACTTGTATAAGGAGTCTCGACGTGGGGTAGCTAGATTTAAGAGTTTTCATTTTTGATCTTTCTTCTCGCTTTTGCTCGCCTTCCTCCGAGTTGCCGACGTATTTTTTTTAAAACAAAGTACTCGTTAAGAAGTTCTCGGTGCTTGGGGTGGGAGCTTGATTTGAGAATTTTTCATTTTTAAGCATTATTCTCGCTCACGCTCACCATTCTCCGATTTGGCGACGTACTGTTTTTTAAAAATTCTTGTATAACGAGTCTCGACGTGGGGTAGCTAGATTTAAGAGTTTTCATTTTTGATCTTTGCTTCTCGCTTTTGCTCGCCTTCCTCCGAGTTGCCGACGTATTTTTTGAAAAAAGTACTCGTATAAGAAGTCTCGGTGCGTGGGGTAGCTTGATTTGAGAATTTTCGTTTTTAAGCTTTGCTTCACGCTCACGCTCGCCTTTCTCCGATTTGCCGACGTACTGTTTTTTTAAAAATTCTTGTATAACGAGTCTCGTAGTGTGGGGTAGCTAGATTTAAGAATTTTCGTTTAGGAGCTTTGCTTCTCGCTCTTGCCCACCTTCCTCCGATTTGATGACGGATTAAAAATAAATAATACTTGTATAAAGGAGTCTCGACGTGGGTTAGCTAGATTTAAGAGTTTTCATTTTTGATCTTTGCTTCTCGGTTTTGCTCGCCTTCCTCCGAGTTGCCGACGTATTTTTTGAAAAAAAAGTACTCATATAAGAAGTCTCGGTGCGTGGGTTAGATTGATTGAGAATTTTCGTTTTTAAGCTTTGCTTCACGCTCACGCTCGCCTTTCTCCGATTTGCCGACGTACTGTTTTTTTTAAAAATGCGTGTATAACGAGTCTTGGTGCGTGGGGTAGCTTGATTGAGAATTTTCATTTTTAAGCTTTGCTTCACGCTCACGCTCGCCTTTCTCCGATTGGCGACGTACTGTTTTTTTAAAAATTCGTGTATAACGAGTCTCGTAGTGTGGGGTAGCTAGATTTAAGAATTTTCGTTTAGGAGCTTGCTTCTCGCTCTTGCCCACCTCCTCCGATTTGATGACGTATTAAAAAATAATAATAATACTTGTATAAGGAGTCTCGACGTGGGGTAGCTAGATTTAAGAGTTTCATTTTTGATCTTTGCTTCACGCTCACGCTCGCCTTTCTCCGATTTGCCGACGTACTGTTTTTTTTAAAATTCGTGTAATAACGAGTCTCGTAGTGTGGGGTAGCTAGATTTAAGAATATTCGTTTAGGAGCTTTGCTTCTCGCTCTTGCCCACCTTCCTCCGATTTGATGACGTATTAAAAAATAATAATAATACTTGTATAAGGAGTCTCGACGTGGGGTAGCTAGATTTAAGAGTTTTCATTTTTGATCTTTGCTTCTCGCTCTTGCTCGCCTTCCTCCGACGTATTTTTTGAAAAAAAGTACTCGTATAAGAAGCCTCGGTGCGTGGGGTAGCTTGATTGAGAATTTTCGTTTTAAGCTTTGTTTCACGCTCACGCTCGCCTTTCTCCGATTTGCCGACGTATTTTTTTAAACAAAGTACTCGTATAATAAGTCTCCGGTGCGTGGGGGTAGCTTGATTTGAGAATTTTCATTTTTAAGCATTACTTCTCGCTCACGCTCACCATTCTCCGATTGGCGACGTACTGTTTTTTTAAAAATTCTTGTATAACGAGTCTCGACGTGGGGTAGCTAGATTTAAGAGTTTTCATTTTTGATCTTTGCTTCTCGCTTTTGCTCGACTTCCTCCGAGTTGCCGACGTATTTTTTAAACAAAGTACTCATATAAGAAGTCTCGGTGCGTGGGTTAGATTGATTTGAGAATTTTCGTTTAGGAGCATGCTTCTCGCTCTTGCCCACCTTCCTCCGATTTGATGACGTATTAAAAAATAAAAAATAATACTTGTATAAGGAGTCTCGACGTGGGGTAGCTAGATTTAAGAGTTTTCATTTTTGATCTTTGCTTCTCGCTTTTGCTCGCCTTCCTCCGAGTTGCCGACGTATTTTTTGAAAAAAAGTACTCGTATAAGAAGCCTCGGTGCGTGGGGTAGCTTGATTTGAGAATTTTCGTTTTTAAGCTTTGTTTCACGCTCACGCTCGCCTTTCTCCGATTTGCCGACGTACTGTTTTCTAAAAATTCGTGTATAACGAGTCTCGTAGTGTGGGGTAGCTAGATTTAAGAATTTTCGTTTAGGAGCTTGCTTCTCGCTCTTGCCCACCTTCCTCCGATTTGATGACGTATTAAAAAATAATAATAATACTTGTATAAGGAGTCTCGACGTGGGGTAGCTAGATTTAAGAGTTTTCATTTTTGATCTTTGCTTCTCGCTCTTGCTCGCCTTCCTCCGAGTTGCCGACGTATTTTTTGAAAAAAAGTAGTCATATAAGAAGTCTCGGTGCGTGGGGTAGCTTTATTTGAGAATTTTCGTTTTTAAGCTTTGCTTCACGCTCACGCTCGCCTTTCTCCGATTTGCTGACGTACTGTTTTTTAAAAATTAGTGTATAACGAGTCTCGTAGTGTGGGGTAGCTAGATTTAAGAATTTTCGTTTAGGAGCTTTGATTCTCGCTCTTGCCCACCTTCCACCGATTTGATGACGTATTAAAAAATAAAAATAATACTTGTATAAGGAGTCTCGACGTGGGTAGCTAGATTTAAGAGTTTTCATTTTTGATCTTTGCTTCACGCTCTCGCTCGCCTTTCTGCGATTCGCCGACGTTACTGTTTTTTTAAAAATTCGTGTATAACGAGTCTCGTAGTGTGGGGTAGCTAGATTTAAGAATTTTCGTTTAGGAGCTTTGCTTCTCGCTCTTGCCCACCTTCCTCCGATTTGATGACGTATTAAAAAATAATAATAATACTTGTATAAGGAGTCTCGACGTTGGGGTAGCTAGATTTAAGAGTTTTCATTTTTGATCTTTGCTTCTCGCTCTTGCTCGCCTTCCTCCGAGTTGCCGACGTATTTTTTGAAAAAAAGTACTCGTATAAGAAGCCTCGGTGCGTGGGGTAGCTTGATTTGAGAATTTTCGTTTTTAAGCTTTGTTTCACGCTCACGCTCGCCTTTCTCCGATTTGGCGACGTACTGTTTTTTTAAAAATTCTTGTATAACGAGTCTCGACGTGGGGTAGCTAGATTTAAGAGTTTCATTTTTGATCTTTGCTTCTCGCTTTTGCTCGCCTTCCTCCGAGTTGCCGACGTATTTTTTTAAACAAAGTACCGTATAAGAAGTCTCGGTGCGTGGGGTAGCTTGATTTGAGAATTTTCATTTTTAAGCATTACTTCTCGCTCACGCTCACCATTCTCCGATTTGGCGACGTACTGTTTTTTTAAAAATTCTTGTATAACGAGTCTCGACGTGGGGTAGCTAGATTTAAGAGTTTTCATTTTTGATCTTTGCTTCTCGCTTTTGCTCGCCTTCCTCCGAGTTGCCGACGTATTTTTTGAAAAAAAAAGTACTCGTATAAGAAGTCTCGGTGCGTAGGGTAGTTTGATTTGAGAATTTTCATTTTTAAGCATTACTTCTCGCTCACGCTCACCATTCTCCGATTTGGCGACGTACTGTTTTTTTAAAAATTCTTGTATAACGAGTCTCGACGTGGGGTAGCTAGATTTAAGAGTTTCATTTTGATCTTTGCTTCTCGCTTTTGCTCGCCTTCCTCCGAGTTGCCGACGTATTTTTGAAAAAAAGTACTCGTATAAGAAGCCTCGGTGCGTGGGGTAGCTTGATTTAAGAGTTTTCATTTTTGATCTATGCTTCTCGCTCTTGCTCGCCTTTCTGCGATTGGCGACGTACTGTTTTTTTTAAAAATTCTTGTTTAACGAGTCTCAACGTGGGGTAGCTAGATTAAGAGTTTTCATTTTTGATCTTTGCTTCTCGCTTTGCTCGCCTTCCTCCGAGTTGCCGACGTATTTTTTGAAAAAAAGTACTCGTATAAGAAGCCTCGGTGCGTGGGGTAGCTTGATTTGAGAATTTTCGTTTTTAAGCTTTGTTCACGCTCACGCTCGCCTTTCTCCGATTTGCCGACGTACTGTTTTCTAAAAATTCGTGTATAACGAGTCTCGTAGTGTGGGTAGCTAGATTTAAGAATTTTCGTTTAGGAGCTTGCTTCTCGCTCTTGCCCACCTTCCTCCGATTTGATGACGTATTAAAAAATAATAATAATACTTGTATAAGGAGTCTCGACGTGGGGTAGCTAGATTTAAGAGTTTTCATTTTTGATCTTTGCTTCTCGCCTTGCTCGCCTTCCTCCGAGTTGCCGACGTATTTTTTGAAAAAAAGTACTCATATAAGAAGTCTCGGTGCGTGGGGTAGCTTTATTTGAGAATTTTCGTTTTTAAGCTTGCTTTCACGCTCACGCTCGCCTTTCTTCGATTTGCTGACGTACTGTTTTTAAAAATTAGTGTATAACGAGTCTCGTAGTGTGGGTAGCTAGATTTAAGAATTTTCGTTTAGGAGCTTTGATTCTCGCTCTTGCCCACCTTCCACCGATTTGATGACGTATTAAAAAATAAAAATAATACTTGTATAACGAGTCTTGGTGCGTGGGTAGCTTGATTTGAGAATTTTCATTTTTAAGCTTGCTTCACGCTCACGCTCGCCTTTCTCCGATTGGCCGACGTACTGTTTTTTTAAAAATTCGTGTATAACGAGTCTCGTAGTGTGGGGTAGCTAGATTTAAGAATTTTCGTTTAGGAGCTTGCTTCTCGCTCTTGCCCACCTTCCTCCGATTTGATGACGTATTAAAAAATAATATAATACTTGTATAAGGAGTCTCGACGTGGGGTAGCTAGATTTAAGAGTTTTCATTTTTGATCTTTGCTTCACGCTCACGCTCGCCTTTCTCCGATTTGCCGACGTACTGTTTTTTAAAAATTCGTGTATAACGAGTCTCGTAGTGTGGGGTAGCTAGATTTAAGAATATTCGTTTAGGAGCTTTGCTTCTCGCTCTTGCCCACCTTCCTCCGATTGATGACGTATTAAAAAATAATAATAATACTTGTATAAGGAGTCTCGACGTGGGGTAGCTAGATTTAAGAGTTTCATTTTGATCTTTGCTTCTCGCTCTTGCTCGCCTTCCTCCGACGTATTTTTGAAAAAAAGTACTCGTATAAGAAGCCTCGGTGCGTGGGTACTTGATTTGAGAATTTTCGTTTTTAAGCTTTGTTTCACGCTCACGCTCGCCTTTCTCCGATTTGCCGACGTATTTTTTTAAACAAAGTACTCGTATAATAAGTCTCGGTGCGTGGGGTAGCTTGATTTGAGAATTTTCATTTTTAAGCATTACTTCTCGCTCACGCTCACCATTCTCCGATTTGGCGACGTACTGTTTTTTTAAAAATTCTTGTATAACGAGTCTCGACGTGGGGTAGCTAGATTTAAGAGTTTTCATTTTTGATCTTTGCTTCTCGCTTTGCTCGCCTTCCTCCGAGTTGCCGACGTATTTTTGAAAAAAAGTACTCGTATAAGAAGCCTCGGTGCGTGGGGTAGCTTGATTTGAGAATTTTCGTTTTTAAGCTTTGTTTCACGCTCACCGCTCGCCTTTCTCCGATTTGCCGACGTACTGTTTTCTAAAAATTCGTGTATAACGAGTCTCGACGTGGGGTAGCTAGATTTAAGAATTTTCGTTTAGGAGCTTTGCTTCTCGCTTTTGCTCGCCTTCCTCCGAGTTGCCGACGTATTTTTTGAAAAAAAGTACTCGTATAAGAAGTCTCGGTGCGTGGGGTAGCTTGATTGAGAATTTTCGTTTTTAAGCTTTGCTTCACGCTCACGCTCGCCTTTCTCCGATTTGCCGACGTACTGTTTTTTTAAAAATTCTTGTATAACGAGTCTCGTAGTGTGGGGTAGCTAGATTTAAGAATTTTCGTTTAGGAGCTTTGCTTCTCGCTCTTGCCCACCTTCCTCCGATTTGATGATGGATTAAAAAATAAAAATAATACTTGTATAAGGAGTCTCGACGTGGGGTAGCTAGATTTAAGAGTTTTCATTTTTGATCTTTGCTTCTCGCTTTTGCTCGCCTTCCTCCGAGTTGCCGACGTATTTTTTGAAAAAAAGTACTCGTATAAGAAGTCTCGGTGCGTGGGTAGCTTGATTTGAGAATTTTCATTTTTAAGCTTTACTTCTCGGTCACGCTCACCATTCTCCGATTTGGCGACGTACTGTTTTTTTAAAAATTCTTGTATAACGAGTCTCGACGTGGGGTAGCTAGATTTAAGAATTTTCGTTTAGGAGTATGCTTCTCGCTCTTGCCCACCTTCCTCCGATTTGATGATGGATTAAAAAATAAAAATAATACTTGTATAAGGAGTCTCGACGTGGGGTAGCTAGATTTAAGAGTTTTCATTTTTGATCTTTGCTTCTCGCTTTTGCTCGCCTTCCTCCGAGTTGCCGACGTATTTTTTGAAAAAAAGTACTCGTATAAGAAGCCTCGGTGCGTGGGGTAGCTTGATTTGAGAATTTTCGTTTTTAAGCTTGTTTCACGCTCACGCTCGCCTTTCTCCGATTTGCCGACGTACTGTTTTCTAAAAATTCGTGTATAACGAGTCTCGACGTGGGGTAGCTAGATTTAAGAGTTTTCATTTTTGATCTTTGCTTCTCGCTTTTGCTCGCCTTCCTCCGAGTTGCCGACGTATTTTTTTAAACAAAGTACTCGTATAAGAAGTCTCGGGTGCGTGGGGTAGCTAGATTTAAGAGTTTTCATTTTTGATCTTTGCTTCTCGCTTTTGCTCGCCTTCCTCCGAGTTGCCGACGTATTTTTTGAAAAAAAAGTACTCGTATAAGAAGTCTCGGTGCGTGGGTAGCTTGATTTGAGAATTTCATTTTTAAGCATTACTTCTCGCTCACGCTCACCATTCTCCGATTTGGTGACGTACTGTTTTTTTAAAAATCTTGTATAACGAGTCTCGACGTGGGGTAGCTAGATTTAAGAGTTTTCATTTTGATCTTTGCTTCTCGCTTTTGCTCGCCTTCCTCCGAGTTGCCGACGTATTTTTGGAAAAAAAGTACTCGTATAAGAAGTCTCGGTGCGTGGGGTAGCTTGATTGAGAATTTTCGTTTTTAAGCTATGTTTCACGCTCACGCTCGCCTTTCTCCGATTTGCCGACGTACTGTTTTCTAAAAATTCGTGTATAACGAGTCTCGTAGTGTGGGGTAGCTAGATTTAAGAATTTTCGTTTAGGAGCTTTGTTCTCGCTCTTGCCCACCTTCCTCCGATTTGATGACGTATGTAACGAGGTAGTTTTTCTCTCGTTATTTTCCTTTGCAACAGTGATTAGCTACTAACGCCCGGCCGTATTTATTTCGAAGGCGCCAGGTCGGGACGATTTATCTGCGAACGTTTTGGGGTCGCGTCTCCGGCTAGTTACGAGACTCTATTCTCCGAGGGAGTTCGATCGGGAAAATAGGAAGTAATAAGCTTAGACCACTCGACTGATTATCACTTCACAAATCTTTACTTACAAAAAAAAACCGGCGGTAATATAATAAACGCGAGGCTCTAAGGTGATATTTTCTACTAGCTACAATTTCCGTTTTCGCACACAACGCTCGCACAGTTATCCGGTACTACAAATCTCAGCTCGTCAAAAATGTTGCCACGAGGCAGTAACGTTCCGACTTTCGCAACGTCCGGCTTATTCCTCTCACACTCAATATATATCATAAATATTACCGTTAAACACTACCTTCCGGCTGAAGTTCTCTCTCGTACCTCTCCCTCGTTCTTATAACAATCACAGGATAACGCACTCTTATATTACTCTACTCTCAATAAACAAATGTCTGGTCAACCGTAGGGATGTTCTCTGGGCTGCGACGAAAAACCAAGTGGGCGAATCCTCTGGCCGAGGCGCGACGGTACACCTCCCTAGAGTACTCACACAAACGCAATACATAGTTATCGGTCTAGTGCCGTTACATTTGGCGATTTACATATGTTTTCTCGTGCGATCGTTGGTTTTCACACTGTATCATACCACCTCTCATGTCATACATTACAAATAAATAATTCTTTAGGTTACATAGGTGAATATTCTTTTTACACACACTCAACGCCTCACACATACAAGTAGCAGTATAGTATCTGCTGCCGCGGCCTGGCGCGAGGTTTTCCCCCTCCCGGCGGCGGGCTTATCTTCTGACTCGAGCGGCTTAGGTGTGAGCGTGCGTGAGCTCCAGCGTGTGTGTGTAGTCGCACGGCTGGTGGGAGCGCCCTACAGTAAGCGGCTAACTCGGCTGTTAGTCGGCTATTCTCTCTCTCCTTCTCCCGGCTGCTATTGCACGGCTATGTGGCCGATTCCGACCTTCCTCTACCTAGAATGCATACCAGATCTATGAGAGTTAACTCATGGTGATGCAGTTCTGATAGGGTGACGTAGAAAAGAGAGAGAGAGAACTTCTTAATACTAGACGGTCACCCCGTCGCATTCCCCCTCCCAAAACTAAACATACTCAGAATGTTTCAGTTTTTCTTTACCTAAGAAGGAAGAAAATGTCACTCTCTCTCTCTCTTCTACTCACAACTACTATCTCGAGACTGCAGGGCTGTAAGGATTGCATGATTAGTTTATACAATGAATAATAATAAAAAAAAAAGGTCAACAAAATTTTGGGCCGATAAACCCGGTCTAGATTAGGAAACTCACTCTACTGGCTGTATCTGGCTGTAGTTTGGCTGTGAGAGCGAACTCAGTCCTTCCTGGACCTACTCCTGGATCGTCGGGGTTTCGGCTGGCAGAAAGTTCGCCTCAAGATCGAGTCCCTGATGTCCTGGGGCAGATCTCGGACCTCATCAATGAGGCGTAACGTCTCGGCTACCGCCTCAGCTACTCCACGGGTGGGAGACTCCTCTCTAGGCGGTGATCCACTCCTGGACGAGGTAGAAGAACTGGAGGTGGTAGTGGGCTCGGTTGTCGCATAAGGATCCCCCCTCCGAATTCGCGGACGCCCAGCCGAGCAGCTTTTGGGACTACGAGGCGGTGAGGGCTTGGGAGACTCCTTGGCGAGCGGGGTGGCCCAGGTGATGGACCTCTCTCGGCGGTGACGGGAGATGGACGCCGTGCGGGAGGTGGCTGTCGCTCCTTCGGGTGACAGAGGTGTTGTGGGGCGAGGTGCCTCATCTCGACTCGTTCCGGGTTTAGGGCTTGACGTCCTGGTCGTTACACCCTTGTGAGAGCCTACCGTCGCCAAATACTCAGCGTGGCGGTCCCGACAGCGCGGGCACGAGTTGAGGTCCTCTCCAAATCTACCACAATTTAGGCAGATTTTGCCGTGTCTCGGTTCTGGGCAGTTGAAGACTGTGCGGCCCCTCCCCCAACAGTTGAAACAACTGTATGGGGTGGATCCAGTTCAGGGTCCGTTGGAATGGGCTTCAGCCCGCTGTACCGGAGGCCTGACAGCTTCACCTTCAACTGGAGTCCTCTCTTCCTCTCCCTTACCGTATCTTCGGGAGTAGAGCACACGGGGTCCTTTTTTGGGGTCGTGGTGCCCTCGCGAGCATCGCGCGTGGTGAAGGGCCGTTGGGGTAGGCCTCTCGTGTCGAGAGTACGCTCTTCGACCTGGGTAGGGAGGTCTACACCCGTTTCCTTCTCCACGACGCGGCGCAACTCCTCCACGGCCTCTCTGCTCTCCCGTTCCTCGGCGCTCTCCAGGCGAAACCAAGGCGAGACTTTGGAGCTCGGGTTCCTCCCCCCACCCACCTTGGTGTTGGTCTCGGCCGGTGCCAGAGTGAAGGCGGCTACCTCCATCGGCTCGACTGTTCTCGCCTCGTCGTCCGATCCGGCTAACAACTCTCTCTCTCTCTCCTCTTCCTCTTCCATCTCTCGGCGACGAATAGCGTCCCGGACCCTGAGCTCGCGGTGCATCGTCTCCTCGCTCTTCGGGCCGTTAGGGTCACGAATACGCTCGTGTCTCGTGGACCACTGCGGGGGCACAAAATCTGGCGGCACGGCAGTAAACGTCGGTGGCACGAACTCCTCCTCGGCACATGTCGTGACTCCGTCAGGAGGCTTCTGGAGCGAGTTCGGCGTGCATCACGGACTTCCTTATCTGTAACATTACTGTAATTAAATGCGAATTCCACACTCATCATAGGGACAACACAGTTTCTACTCCGCCACCAATACAAACCACATATAATGTCTATACGCCAGGTACGTCCTTCCACGGGCTGCAGTTCACTACCGGCTCGTGGGATCGGTGTTAGGGCTGTTAGTTTTAGGATTTCGCGGCGGTAAGTATCTTTTCAGGTCCGATACGTGTGCTTTAGCGATTTTCCGACTGTTACCCTCTTCGGCTTCCAAGATATACACGGTGGGGGATTTCTGCTCTGTAATTCGAAAGGGTCCCTCAAATTTGGGTGCTAACTTGGCAGAGAAACTCTCAGCGGCTTTCGACTGATAGTGAGTCTCCTCAAAACCATATCCCCGACTGCAAAATTGGTCAATCTCCGCCTTCTATTATATGTCTCCCCCTGCTTATTTCTCGCATTATCTATAAACTTGGCGACGAGCTCTCGTAACGCATCCAGTCGTTTCATACGATCTTGCCACACGGCAGGATCTAATTGTACTTTGGACCTCGACCCTCGATTTCCGTACGTAGACTCTTGACTGGTGAGGGGTGCCTGCCAAAATTCAAAAACGCTGGGGATGTTTTGAGCGTTGATTGTACGGCGGTATTCATGGCGTGACGAAGCTCGTGGACATGTTTATCCCAATCTCTGTGACTCTCGGCGAACATCGCTATCATTGTTTTGAGGGTGCGATTACTCCTCTCGACAGGATTGGCTTGAGGGTGGTATGGTGGTGTAGTAACGTGTGTCACACCGTATTCCTTTAACGTCTCGGCAACGTGCTTGTTCAAGAATTCCGTTCCGTTATCGGTCAACAATACTCTGGCGTCTCCCAGCGAATAACACTAGTTCTTCAAAAGCTCTGGCGACTGATTTTCCGTCTGCTTTACGCAATGGCTTGACTTCCACCCAACGGGTAAACAGGTCTTGGAAAACTAGTAAGTATTTATTCTGGCCTTTACTTCTTGGGAATTCCATCATATCGGCGGCTACCACGGTCCAAGGCTTTTCTACGATTCTTTGCCGATAAGGCCTTGTGGGCCTTGTTGCGACACTTTGTATCTTTGGCAGACTGGGCAGGCGGTGATAAAGGAGTGGACGTCGTGGTACATTCCCGGCCAAAAAATATTCTCTCGCTATTCTATCGTAGGTCTTTCGATCCCCATGTGTCCGGCGGTAACTTCCACGTGGGCAACAGTCATGACTTTCTCTCTCTGTTCGGCTGGTATGACTAATTTCCAGGCTTCGTCGCTATGGGTAATAGGGTCCAACAACGGATCTCTCTTAAATCGGTATAGCCGACCATCTTCTACTCTCCACTGGGGAAATTTATTAGGAAACTCTTCTACCTCTTTAAATCGTCGGAGATACCAAGGATCAGAGATCTCCGCCACGGCTGCTAATTCTGGCTCAAGCATCCTCGACAAGGGCGTCTGGCACTCTATGGTTCGCGCCTCTACGGTGAATAATGTCGAAGTCCCATTGCTGAACTTCAAGTGCCCATCTAGCTAGCCTTCCACTGGGCTCCTTTAACGAGCGAAGCCAGCGTAGTGCACTGTGATCTGTGATCACTGTGAAATGGTATCCTTCGACATATGGCCGTAACTTCTTTATGGCCCATACTAAAGCTAGACACTCTCTCTCTGTAGTAGTGTAGTTCTTCTCGGCGGCTGTTAGGACTCGGCTGACATACACAATCGGGTGTTCTCCGTCGTCAAACTCCTGAGTTAACACAGCTCCTATGGCGACGTTGCTGGCGTCACATTGGATACAGAAAGGCTTGTTGAAATCGGGTCTGGCGAGTACTGGCGCTACGGTTAAGGCTTTCTTGAGTTTTTCGAACGCCTGTTGCTGCTCGTCTCCCCAAGTCCATTTTTGGTCTTTGCGTAGAAGTTTAACTAGTGGGATTTTAGTTTCCGAACTGTTTTCAATGAATCTGGCATACCAACCTATCATTCCCAATACTCTTCTTAATTCTCTGACATTACACGGTGCTGGACAATTCAATACCGGCGCGACTTTGTCGGGGTCAGTCCTAAGCCCGTCTTTATCTAGAACGAAACCTAGGTATTTGATCTGACTCACACAAAATTGGCATTTCTTGGGGTTGATAGTTAGTCCGGCTGAAATCAGTTTCTGTAGTACATACCTAACTTTTATTTTATGCTCTTCAAAAGAGTCTGTGGCAATCACTATGTCATCTAAATAACCAAAAATTTGAGGAGTATCTTCGGGGCCGAATAAGGTGTCCACTAGGCGTTGTAGAGTCATGGGGGCATTAATCAGGCCAAACGGCATCCTAGTGAATTGCCACAATCCATATCCTGGTACGGCAAAAGCGGTATATTTCTTACTACTTTCCTCCATCTTGACTTGGAAATAGGCTTGACGTAGGTCAATTTTACTCAGATATCTGGCACACCTCAGCCTGTCAAGAATTGCGTCCATTTGCGGTAACGGATACCCATCCTTTTTAGTAAATTTATTCACGTCTGTAAAGTCTACACACAGTCTCTCTTCGTCCGTGCCTTGTTTCGGCACCATCACTACTTGGCTAACAAAATCACTGGCTGATCTCTCTATGATACCTAGTCTCTCTAACTCTTTGGCTCCTTTCTGAATCGACTCTATCTTTTTGGGTGATCTCCGGCGGAATTTCTGTCTCACTGGCGTATCACACGTTAGGCTGATGTGATGTTCGGTGAGATCAGTGAAACCTAATACATCCGGCGAGTATTCGGGCAGAGTTCCGTCGACTATCTCTTCTATTTGTCTTCTTTCGTCTTCATCTAATTCTGTTATTCCGGCACATTCGGCGAAAACTTTATCATTTTCAGACGGGTTTTGGCTATTAAATCTTCGCCATATTCCACCGTTTGCTCTCCACCAACCCTGTGATCCGTATCTATTTTAAAGATTTCACAGAAATCTCTACCAAATACCACGTCGTGCCCAATCTCTTTAACTGCGCGGGCTGTAATGGTTGCATCAATGCCGTCCATTCAATATTGATCTGTAAATATCCCATTACGGGTGATAGTTCGCCCGTAATCGCCTGAATAGAAGTTTTAGCGGCTATCAGTCGGTTTTCAAATTTCTCGGCTACTCTGGGGCCTACTAGGTGATTACGGCGCCAGGATCGAAAAGTGCCCGATAGGTTGTTCCGCTCAAGACTACTTGCATGTAGTTCCGATTATCGGTTATCACAGCTGCCGTAGGAGCTTGATGCTCTACCTCGTCTGAGATTTGGATGGGTGGGCTACGTAGTCGACGTTGGGTCTGGCGGTATTGGCTTCTTCTGTTCAGCAATTTCCTTAATCTTGGTAGTGATTGGTTTTCGGCTGCTATATCTGTCGACTGTAGTTGCTCGACAGCCAATTCAATCTTACTCAACTTTTCAAAATCTTCTTCTTCTTCTATCAACTCGATAATCTTCTCTCTTTTGACTTGAGTTGGCGTATCTTCCCAGGTTCCCGAAACCTCCACAAGGTCTGAGTCATCTGATAGGTCCGACTGTTCCGATTCTAACTCGAAAGAGACTCTCTTCTCCGACTTCTCTACTTTTAACGGCTCAATTTCACACTCCTTTCCAACTACTGTCTTCTCGTTCTCTTCTCTACTGGCAACTCTCTGTCTGACTTTATTAATGCATTCTTGGGAGTAAAGGGTGCCCTGTTCTAGGGTTAGGCCTCTAGTCTTCGATGCGTTCAAGTTTGCAGAGGTTTGGCTTCTATTATTTTTCACTCTCTCATCCACTAATGACCCATCTGATTCGCTACTTGAGTCCAGTGTCAGCGGCGTAGGTTTATTCCACTCGTTTTGAGTTTCGAATGGCTGTAATGTACTTTGCTCTGGAGCTCGTTTCTCCACGGGCGGGATACACTGTCTTCTTCGTTGCTCGAGGAGTTTAGAACTGCTTCGCCGGCTGCTACTCTGTTCTCTTCCTCTACTTCGTCTCGGTTATTTGGCAACGGGTTACGTTAGCATTTGGCCGTGACTTCTCTTCTCTTCTCTCGTCTCTGTGCTGTTATCTGGCCAACGGGTTGCGTTAGCTTTTGGCAGCAATTTCTCTTTCTCTTCTTTCGTCTCTGTGCTGTTATTTGGCCAACGGGTTGCGTTAGCTTTTGGCAGCAATTTCTCTTTCTCTTCTTTCGTCTCTGTGCTGTTATTTGGCCAACGGGTTGCGTTAGCTTTTGGCAGCAATTTCTCTTTCTCTTCTTTCGTCTCTGTGCTGTTATTTGGCCAACGGGTTGCGTTAGCTTTGGCAGCAATTTCTCTTTCTCTTCTTTCACCTCTGTACTTAGTGGTCCTCGGCCACTACCTCCCCCTCCCAAAACTTCAACCACCTCTGACAACGGAGTTACAGAGCTAGGAGTTTCACCACAACGTTTGAGGCCGTTATTGTTGAGTTGCGGGTGGCATCGGCCCCAGGATGCCCCCGCGTTGCCATTTCCCCACATCGTTCGAAAGGTAGCGCAGTTTCCACAATTTTGGAAGGTAGTGCCGAATTGGCCGCAAACTTGACACTGGATCTGGCCCCGGCTGCGATTGGGGCAAACTGGCGATTTATGGCCTTTCTGATGGCAGGCGTAACATTCTACAGTCGGGCAGGCTGATGCTCTGTGGCCCACTTGTTGACAGTGATAGCATGCTCCGACAAATGGTGTAGAGCCTCTGTTATTGTACCGGCTTAGTGGTTGACTCTGGGTAGCATCACTGGCGTCAGCTCTGCCTTGCGACTGTTGGGTCTGCCTTTGCGATTGAACGTTAACTGGTCTCCACACTGGTGGGCCATTGTTAGTCTGCTTGGGCTCGCTAGTTGAGTTGTTATTCACTGGTTGATCTGTGATCGAGCTGAAGTTATTACTGGCGGGTTCTGTTGTTGCTTCTGTTTCTTATTTTTATTGTTGTTGTTAATATTTTGTTTGTTTGAATTCGCGTCGGTAACTCCTGCTGCTTCCTCAACTTCTTTGGCGGCTGCTACTTTGGCTTTCGGTGTTGGCGTCCAAGCTGCGGCTGGGAATCGGCTTTTTTCAACAGTGGGTGGTGTGTATACATCGCATCTCTTTCCATCTCCTCTTCTAGTGTTCGGCAGTACCTCTTAACATCTTCGTAGGATTCTATCTTTTTCCTTCTAATCGCTCTACGATACTCCGGCCGTAACCTCTCTGTCAATAATGTCAGCTGGTCTTTTAATCTCATCGGTCTCTTTAGATGGGCTGCTATATATTTGAAATCATAATATACGTAGATATCTTCTCCCCTTTACCCTGCGTTCGTCTACGTAGTTCTTCTATTACGTCATTGTCGCTCACCTCGCTGATGAATGTTCTTCGAATGCCTTCTTAAAGGTCTTCCAGGTTTTAAGTCCTTCTTTTTCTGTTCTGAACCACATGCTAGCCTTCTTTGATAGAGTATGGGGAATCATGGCCAAAATCTCTTCGCTTTTAAGATTTAGACTCTCCTTGCACTCTTGTATCTGAGATAAATATTCTTCTGGGTCGTCTCTAGTCTCACCAGCAAACTTGATGTTCCGCCCCTGTATAATTTGGAGTTGATACAAGTGATGGCCAATCTCTCTTCCTGTTCTAATCGTCGGGACGATTTCTTCTTGCAGCTTTGTTTTTCCGTCTTTCGTGGCGGTCAGAGCTTGAGGAGCTATCGAAGTCGTTCTCTTGGCTGCTAAGGCTGTCACTGCTGTCGGAGCTACTACTCGAGCTGTCTCTTTTGGTCTGTTTCTTCTTGGGCTTCTCTTTCTTCAGACTCCTCCGATTGTTGTTGCTCTTGGTGTCCTATGGCCTTTGTAGGAGTCTTACCTAGGCTCTGTTCTTCGACTCTTCTTTTTCCGATTCGTCCCTGCTACTATCTCTTCGCTATCACTACTACTATCAGATGATTTCTTGGCTCTCGCGGTGGTGCCGGCTTCTTAGAAGCTCCTCTGGCGAACCAGGGCAACCCAGGTTTGCACGGTGATTTTCTTCTTCTAGGCTGATTAATGGCACACGGTTCTGTCGGCTCTTCCTTTCTACATCCTCGGTTTCGTTGAGCGCTGACTTTAATGGTCGGTTGAACGTGAGTCTGATTTCGACTTCGGCGTTCTTAATTCCCACTCTTTACTTGTCTCGTGAATTCCCATCGTCTGATATCGATCTTCTCAGCGTGCTACTCTCCTTAATTGTTCCCGTATTGGGCTGAACGGAGTTCCTAATGGTTTCGCATAAGCCAAATCCCCATAAATTTTTGAGCTCCCCTCGTTAGAGTCGATGCTGGACTGGAGGCAAGACGGGACACTGGCACGACTTCTGGCTGGCTCTAGTGGTTTTATTGACGAATAGTAGAGATGTGGATCTATCGACTTCTGGCTGGTAGCATAACTCGATGATCCCTGAAGGGCGCTGAGTACTCGTGCAGAAATGAGTTGCTGGAGCTGATTTGATACTGTTAACGGGCATCCAAAACCGGGCGTCCATCGTCTGTGGAAGAGAGGCTCGACAGAGCTTGTATTTGTCTCACTGAAGAGTTAACAATTTCTTCGAGGCTTCATCACCGGCTTCATACTCGGTTTCCTTGCCAGTCTCGATTTCTGATTGTGAGGCAGACTCGGCGATCATTTCTTTTTATCTCGTTTACTATCGTTCTGGATTACTTTCTTGTGGTTGAGGATCGCCGTCAGCCCTCCTCGGAGTCAGTTGGGATAACGCCACCATTGTCCCATTCATACCACGGCACTGTCTCGCTCAAACCGGCTCGTAAAATTTCAGCTCTTAACAAGCGATCTTTAGAATCGCCTATTTCCCTTCGTACTAATTTTCAACGACTTGAGTTCTTCTCTACGTCTTCTTATCATACTTTCTAATCTCGCTGGCCAAGTTACGAACTTCTCGATCTTTACGCAGTGCGTCCATCATCTTTCGTGATTATCCATGGTTACTTCTGCTATTTACCCTTTAAGCCTAGTTGATGGAAAAGCTATACAATTTTCTAAACTTCTTGGTGTCTGACTGTAATTTTCTCTATATCTCTTTTATTCTTGATAAGATAGCTGTAAATACTTGAACTCTCGAAAATAAATTCTGGTAGATATAACCGGTTAAACGACTGTTTCTTCTCTAAGCAATACTTTACCCGGTGGGATTGGGTTCGAATAATCGGCGAAAGAAAAAAAAATTCAATATTTTCTCAGCTAAACCGCTGTAAAGGTCGAAGGCCCACCAGGTCTATCTCTCATCACTCACTGGAAACAATTCAACCCGACTTCAAAATTTCGATTAGTAACGTATTTGCGGATCTAGATCTGGGCAAAAAGAAAGGAAAGAAATAGTACTAGGGTTAGACCGAAAAAAGAAACCAGTACGATGACCGTCTTACTGATAACCAATGGTTATTCGACTGCTAGCTTATGGTGCAATATCATCAACTGATTTAGCCGTTCTACTGTTAACGGCAAACAAGTGATTATTTGGGCAAAAAAAAAACTTTCATCCAGGCAGAAAGGTTATACAAGCCAGCGGGATCGGATTCAATGTTGAAATTTTTACAATGGGAATGCGTACCAAAATATCAATATACATATATATGTTTAAAATTATAAATAATTGTGTGTATATATTTTATAGATATTGAAATATACCTCATTGATACTTATAATTATCATGCGCAATCGGCATGAGTTGCGTCATTGTAATTAAATAGTAAAGTGGGTAAATTAATTTCTTCATTGCTAGTGCTTGATTCAACTCGCAATCGGGCCACAAAATTTGTTTATAACTCGTTCGGGGTTAAGGATAGTCGCAGTATGGCTAGAATTGAATCTTAGTTTAAAACTTCCAATCAAGTCAAACAGGCTATCACAAAATTTTCCGACATTGAATTCTCAAAAAAAATTTTGTTCGCTAAAATGATTGTTTTAACAATATCAAGCGACTATAGGCAAAAGAAAATTTCTCACTATTCTTATCGGCTCTACTCTCTCAACAAACAAATCAACAAAGGGAAAAAAAACAAAATTATTTTCAACTCTCGACGTCTTCAACTACTGGCTCGTATTTTAAAAAATTCTATAACTCCAATATCTTCGGAAAATACGGCTGTAAATTTCACGACAAAAAAAAAATTATTTCTCGTTCGAATCCCTTATAATCTAAAACGAGGCAAAAGAGAAAAAAAAATTTTAAAACGGGTCCGTCAAACGTTCATTTTCTCCAACTACTACAACTTGAATTTGCAAGAAGGCAAAAAAAAAAAAATTAATTCGGCTTCGTATTAAATCTGAAAATATTCTGCACTCACAATTGGCCGTAAAAATATTAATAAACCCGTATATTGCCACTGTAAAGTTTAAAAGGGCGTAATTCTGTAAACCATGATTTCACTTGTGAGAACCCCAGTTTTTACACTCCCAGCGACTATCGACACGTGGCGAGTGATTTTCGGCAGAATTTCCACTACTGCGTGTTGGGAAAAATTTGCACACTCAACCGACTGTTAGAGCAATGCACAAACTCGTCTTTTGTTAGGCTATAATCGAAAAAGAGCACTGAGGTAAACCATGATTTTACATTTGAGAACCCCAGTTTTTGCGATCACGGCGGCTGTCAGCACGTGGCGAGTAAATTTTTCTCTGGCGGTTACACGAATAAAATTTAAATTTTTCCGGCAGTATCATACAACTCTCTGCTTCATTGGAATTATTTATACACTTGATTTTAGTTAGACACGGCTCACGATTAACTTTGAACGAAATTGATGCACGTTTCAAAATGTCGCGCACTGAACACTATCACTCGTAAATTATTTTCCACGACCGTGCCCCACACATTGGGCAGCCACTGTAACGAGGTAGTTTTTCTCTCGTTATTTTCCTTTGCAACAGTGATTAGCTACTAACGCCCGGCCGTATTTATTTCGAAGGCGCCAGGTCGGACGATTTATCTGCGAACGTTTTGGGGTCGCGTCTCCGGCTAGTTACGAGACTCTATCTCCGAGGGAGTTCGATCGGGAAAATAGGAAGTAATAAGCTTAGACCACTCGACTGATTATCACTTCACAAATCTTTACTTACAAAAAAAAACCGGCTGTAATATAATAAACGCGAGGCTCTAAGGTGATATTTTCTACTAGCTACAATTTCCGTTTTCGCACACAACGCCGCACAGTTATCCGGTGTACTACAAAATCTCGGCTCGTCAAAAATGTTGCCACGAGGCAGTAACGCTCCGACTTTCGCAACGTCCGGCTTATTCCTCTC